>NW_022436972.1:813554-874980 GCF_009761245.1 Sapajus apella
AACACACCACACACGACACATATGCAACACACACAACACACAACACAAACACAACACACACATACTACACACATACCCCACACATACCAAACACCACATGCACATGCACACCACACACACACCACGGGCACATCACATACCACACACAACACATGCACATCGCAAGCACAACACACACAACCCAAACATACTACACACACTCCACACACACACCACACACACATCATACACCACACACAACCCACATGCACCCCACACATACCACACATGCATTCCACAAACATCACACACGACAGGCACATCACACACCACACACAACACATGCACACCGCAAGCACAACACACACAACCCAAACATACTACACACACTCCACACACACACCACACACCACACACACATCATACACCACACACAACCCATTTGCACCCCACACATACCACACATGCATTCCACAAACATCACACACGACAGGCACATCACATACCACACACAACACCTGCACAACATACACACACCACACATGACATACACAACACACACGACATACACAACACACACAACATACAACACACTCACATCACACACAGTACATGCACACCACACACACCACCCCACACACACACAAACACAGGTGGTGTTTGGCAGCAGTCCAGGAACCACGTAGGAAAGAAAGCACAGCTGGAAAATGGAAATACGTCAACCTCTAAAATGCAGGCACAGTTAAAGATGAAACCCGGAGACATGGGGAAAATGATGCCTCCTCTTTTCTCCCATTTCAGAGAGGAGTCTCCTCTTTGCAACTTGCTTTGATTCATTCTGGAACCAAATTCTCCAGGACTCAGACGATGAGAGTGTACAGGGGCTGGGGGCTGGCCCTTTCTATCCTCTCACAGAAGAAAACGACATTACAAAGGCAAAGTGCATGCAAGTAAAAAAATGAAAAAGGTTTCACAGCGGTGTGCTGGACAGCTGATTCATAACCATGTTCGTTTTCTCTTTGTGGTATTTGTCAGCTTTTTTAAATTTGCAATTTAAAATTTTACAGGAGAATCGCTTGGGATCACAAGTTCAAGACCAGCCTGGGAAACATAATGAGACTCTGTTACCACAAAAGAAACCATCAGACAAAAAATTATCTGGGTGTGGTGGTGCCAGCCTCCCATCCTACTACTGGGGAGGCTGAGGTGGGAGGATCGCTTGAGCACAAAAGTTTGAGGTTGCAGTGAGCTGTGATGGTACCACCGTGCTTCAGTCTGGGTGACAGGGCAAGACCCTGTCTCAAAAAATAATAATAAAAATAAAAATAAATGTAAAACAATAAAAAAGAATGATTCACTGGAGGACACATTTCTGTCAACTATCAGATCCTAAGAACTTTAGTAAACTTTAGTGAAAGTAAGTTCTTTTTCTTAGAGACTCCCCAAGTTGTATAAACTTTGAACCCCCAAATCCTCATCCTGAGACCTCAGAGTAGAAAGCACCCCTGAATTCACACTTCCCTTTTGCTGGTGGGGAAGGGCTGAGTGGGGGGCATAGCCCCTTAAATGGGTAGGTGTCTGCTTTTCAGTCATTTCGTTACAAGTGTGGATTCGGCTTATCTGACCAGCTAGGCAGGATTAGAATGTCCCTCTCATAGATAAAGAGTTAAGTGATTTGTTCACAGTCATACCCTGACAACCTAGCTGAGACCCCAGGGCCCAGGGACAGGCCACCGCTATACCAGCTGCCTCACTTTCCCAGGACATAAAGAAACCAGGAAGGCACCTGTCATCCGTAGCATCCTCTCTTCCTGGTTTTTATAAATCAGACGAATCCCTCTCCACTTCTCCACTTCTCACTTCACCCCTTTCACAGTCCCAATGAGAGATCGGACAGTGTATTTCATTCCTTGCAAAACCTTGTAATCACTTGGGCCAGGAACTGGCAAATTGGGTCACAATGGCAATCCTTGCTGGGGATCCTGAGGCCAAGGAAGGAGGAAAGACCCAGGGGAGCAGGGACTCAACCCTTTGGGGATCCTGTGCCTGGAGATGCCCAATCGCCAAGTTCTTCCTGAGCCCCGAGGCTACCTGCTGAGCCCCGAGGGAGACAGTAGGACTGAAGATCACGGAGGGCTTTTTTCACTTGGTTGAGAGCTAGACTTGATACTGATGAGGATATTTAGAAATAGCCGCATAAAGCAATTTGGGATTATGGCCGAGTCCAATGCTGTTGAGAAGCGTTTCTTTTTTTAAAATTCTTTTATTTCCATAGGTTTTTGGGGAACAGGTGGTGTTTGGTTACATGTGTAAGTTTTTTGGTGGTGATTTGTGAGATTTTGGTGCATCCATCTCCTGAGCAGTGTACACTGAACCCAATTTGTGGCCTTTTATCCCTTACCCCCTTCCCTCCTTTTCCCTCCGAGTCCCCAAAGTCCACTGTGTCATTCTTTCTTTCTTTTTTTTGAGACAAAAAGTCTCACTCTGTCACCCAGGCTGGAGTGCAGGTGCGATCTTGGCTCACTGCAACCTCTGCTTCCCGGGTTCAGGTGATTCTTGTGCCTCAGCCTCCTGAGTAGCTGGGATTAGAGGCACCTGCTACCATGCCCAGCTAATTTTGTATTTTAGTAGAGGCTTCACCATGTTGAGACCAGGCTGGTCTCAAACTCTTAATTAACCTCAGGCGATCCACTTGCCTCAGCCTCGCAAAGGGCTGGGATTACAAGCGTAAGCCACCATTGCCATCCCACTATGTCATTCTTATGCTTTTGCATCCTTAGCTCCCACGTATGAGTGAGAACTGACAATATTTGGTTTTCTATTCCTGAGTTACTTCATTTAGAATAACAGTCTCCACACCCAGTTATGTTTTGTAGTTTTGGTAGAGATGGGGTTTCACCATGTTGCCCAGTCTGGTCTCAAACTCCTGAGCTCAAGCGATCCACCCACTTTGGCCTCTTAAAGTGCTGGGGTTACAGGCTCATGGCCTCACTATTTATTTAGACAAATATTCCACATCCATGATCCTCTCCAGTCAAAAATTCTTTCTGAGGTGATGCTGCTAGCTTTGGCCAATCAGAGAATGAAATACCCCACCCAACACCAACTCCCAATCAGAGAATGAAATACCCTGTGTGACACCCCCACACACACACTACACACACTCGCTGGTTGATAGCTGAAATCCCTGCTGCAGGGACAGGGTTTTGGTCCCCACCCTTAAATGGAGGCTTGAGACCGAGTCTCCCCACCCTACCCCCGAAAGAAGGGGCCAGTGAATCCGTACTTGGTTGTGGTTGGGTCCTATTCCTCATCCTTCAAATTCATTCACCCTCAAGTTAAAGGAACCAGGTGGGATACTAAAATGCAGGACGTTTTGAGCCGCTGAAGCGGGCCTGCTTCTTCCACCATAGGGGGTGGACAATGGAGCAAGAGCTGCAGGGTCACCCCGGGTCAGCCTTTCCCCGTCCCTGGCCATTTGCAGGGGTCTGTACCTGGAGCTGGAGTCACGCCGCTCTGCACTGCTGGATCATCTGTGATATTAAAGAGCCCCGTCCAATTGGTCAGCTGGTCACCACTCTGCCAACCCAATTGGGGGCCTCTGGCAAGAAAACGAGGCAGTTGGTACTCATGCCCATCTGCTGGGTTAAGCCTGCCTACCAGAGAGCCACAGTCTGTGGCTGTGCCCACGTGACATGTTGCCTTGGTCATGCAGTTAAAGGAGATGATGGTCATGCCTCCATCCACGAGGACGGCAATCATAAGCTACAGCCCTCTGCAGCGCCCTCTGCTCTTCTACACCCTTCGCCTTCTTCCATCTGTACCAGCAGGACTGAGAGCATACATTTCACACACATCGAGGCTCCGCAAGATGAAGGTCACAGAGCTCTTCTACCTCCCACGTGATGCCATCCCTCAATTCCTGCCTCTAGGTAAGCCAGAAGAGCTCTAGCCCCAGCCCTTTGTCCTCCTCAGAAGCCAGACACACTTGAGAGCTTTTAATGAAATCTACAGTTTTCTAGCACACAAGGATACCACTTCTGGTTTAAGATGATAAACTCAACACATGTTTATCTCCACGCCTTTCCCAAGCCTCACTAACGTGACAGCAAAGGGATAAATACAGACACGCACGTGGAGAGGACGCCATACTAGAGGCCAGCAATAGCATGCTGGAGACATAGAGCACAAGGTCACGGACCTCAGCCAGAGACTGGGCGCCTGACTGCCTGCGGGAAGCTGTTCTACTTGCAGTGAACATCTCAGGAGGGCTCAGGCATGGAAGGTCCCCAGCGTCAGGGAAGACGGGAGTGCAAAACAGAGCGAAGAGCGGAAGGATTGTTTGGATTCTGCCTAGGGAGCAGCTAGATGACCCTCCCTCCAACGCCCCACGCATTCCCACACCAGGTCGTCTTCCCAGGCCCACAAAGCCTGGCCCTCCACCTGCCCACCTCACACAGGTCAGGAGGTTGCTTTCAGGGGAAACTGACCCAGAGAAGTTCTGCACTGTTTTCCTCGCATCGGGGACTCTACACTGAAAACAGCGGGTGTACCTGAAAGTCTACTTACTGAGTGCATCTGGCTTCCGAATGCTGGAGCCACACACCCTGCCTTCCAAGTTTGGTGAGGGATGGGTTTCTCAGGAGGGAAACTGATCCACTCAAAAGAAACAGATATGAAGGACAGGGCTGGTGCCCGCCGGATCACGCAGGTGCGGGCTTTCTCAGCCTGGCGCGATGTATCTGGGGCTGGC
The DNA here is from genome assembly GCF_009761245.1 of Sapajus apella. Classification (NCBI taxonomy): domain Eukaryota; kingdom Metazoa; phylum Chordata; class Mammalia; order Primates; family Cebidae; genus Sapajus; species Sapajus apella. The sequence goes on from NW_022436972.1 coordinate 818,287, forward strand.
TCCTCTTGTGGGACTGTCCTGTGTGTTACAGGACATTGAGCAACATCCCTGGTCTCTACCACTAGATGCCAGCAGCACTTTGATGGTGGTAACAATGAAAAACATCTCCAGGCATTGCCAAATGCCTCCTGGGGACAAAATTGCCCCAGTTGAGAACAGCAGTCTACAACAATGCACAGAGCTTCCAAGAAACCTTCTAGTGACTGGCTGGCCCTTACATATAAACAGGCTATTAGAGAGCAGCAGCATGTGCGGAAAGCTTTAACAGTCAGAAAACAAAACAAAACAAAATCGCTTTCTCTGCTTGTGCCTAGCATGGCCTCAATACACAGAGCAATGCCAGTGAGCATGTGGATCTGTACATCCCGTGGAAATGCTCCACCAGCAACCACATCATTGGTGCCAAGGACCATGCATCCATGCAGATGAACGGGGTGAGGTTGGTTGACCAGGTTGCGGGCAGGTTTAATGACCCATTTCAAACCTGGATGGGTGAGTCAAAGAAGCATTTTTCAGTTTGCTTGTTTCGAACTCAGGTTCATGCATTGGTCCTCAGGAAGCTTCGCTGGCAGCTGACTTCCTGCCACCCCACGCTTCGGCTCCCGGTGGCTACTGCTGGGAACCAGCCCTTTCTCACTTGGCATCTCTCTGAAGGTTCTCCTGCTGCTCCCTGCTTCTGGGCCTCTGGACCAGACCTGAGCCCGTAAAAGGCCGTTAGGTGGCAGAGTCCTGCCAAGTGTCGATTCTGCGTGATGGGTGAAAGGACGATCCCTGTACTCGTCTTGTGACATTTGTGAGTGCTTAATGTCTTTTTTCTTTTTTTTTTTTTAGCAATAGAGTCTTACTCTATCATCCAGACTGGAGTGCAGTGGTGTGATCACAGCCCACTGCAGCCTCGAATTTCTGCGCTCAAGCAATCCTCCCACCTTAATCTCTGGAGTAGCTAGGACTACAGATGTACACGACCATACCTGGCTAATTAAAAAATTTATTATAGAGACGGGGGTTTGGCTGGTCTCAAACTCCTGGCCTCAAGCAATCCTCGCACCTCAGCCTCTAAAAGTGCTGGATTATAGGCATGAGCCACCGTGCCCAGCCCATGCTTGAATTTTTAACGATGAGAAAAATTCAAAAATTAAAAAAGGTGCTGGTGGATCCTGGATTTGTCAGGATTTGCTTGCTGGTCACATGATATGGGTGAAGCTTATACCTGGCATTTTACATGCCTTATTTAATTACCACCATGGGCCCAGTGACCATGACCTTGGAGGGCTCCCTGCCCTGCACAATTACCTGGAACATTCTTTCCCTCCTCTTCATCCTGATAGACTCATCGTTGAAGGCCCAGCTGGAACATGACCTAGGTCAAGGCCTCCTCAGGAAACCATGGTGCCTGAGCCTGGGGGTTCCAGTGGTTTTCTGAGGATTCAGGGCCGAATGGACAGGCCTGTCTCTCTTAGCACCCAGGGAATGCAGAATTCCTGAGGGTCGGGTTTGGGAATGTGTTTTACAAGCTCTGCCGGTGATGCTTATGAGCACTAAAGTTTGCAAACCATGCCTGGTTGTTTAAATTGCATTTCTGAATGGCCTAGGAGGCCACCTCTCCCTGGTCCTTTGCTTGCTGTCAAAACAAAAACGTGTGTGTGCACAGGAAAAAGGCTGGTGGGGGGATAGACACCGAAAATAAGAGCCGTGGTTATCCCTGGAGGGCGAGGCGACAGGTGACTTATTTATTTCCACGTTATTGTCTGTTTTATCTATAATAGTGTTTGGCATGTGAATAACTCAGAAAGACCCTGAGTCTTCATGGTCTTTAGCTTGCAGTGGATGAAGGAAGCAGCAGGAAGACCACACTGGAGGGACCTTCATTAAATAGGGCATGACAGTGGGGACAGTGACTGTTGTCACAGGACCATTTCTGGGATCAGAGCGCCCCATGGACGCGCCAGGGAAAGAACTCTAGCCTCATTTGTTCAGGACCATGCAAAACCATTCTGTGGGTGCAAAGCCAGGTTTGAGCACATTGGTGGGTGCCTGAAGTTTCTAACAATAGATTTTAAAATAGAAGATTGTTGGTGGTTTCTGCTGCCTCCAGGGGCTGGGTTCTAATCCAGAAGGATCGAGCTTTGTGACAGGGTGTCTGTGCTCTTTCTTCCCTTCCCCATGACCCATGCCACCATTGTAGTGAAGCCCTGAGGGCTGCCCCCAGCTGCCACCGCCTCCTGCCAGCAGAAGTTCCCCATAGGCAGGCCATTGGCCACAGGCCGGGCCAACGTCCACACCGTGGGTTGGGGCTATCGTAAAGCGCAGTTGCCTGATGCCGGCTCTCTGCAGAGGGCACGTTGCGGCTGCTGCGCCATCCTCTGACCTGACACTGGGAAGGCTGTGCCAGTCTCTGAGCCACAAGAGCCCTAAGTCTCCCTTTCAGGATCCCATAACTGTGATCGAATCCTTAACACATGGGAGTGGCAGAGGCTGAAGAAACAGAGCTCTCTCCAAGACTTGGGGCTGAACCCCTCCCAACCACAGCAGTGGAAGTTCACTCACCGAGGGATGAGCAGAGCCAGCCCAACATCCAGAAAGGCCCTGTCCCCAGCCAGCAGCCAGGCAACGGCCAGCAGTCCCTGCGGCGCTGTCACAGTTGGGAGCCCCTTTCTGAGTGTGCTCTGCAGGGGACCCCGTGACCCATTCACCCATCTCCCAGACTGCCTTGGCTTGCTCGTTTTTCCTATCAGCGGCCACCTTCCCACTAGGAAGGCAGCCTTTTAGAAGTTTCTCCTTCTCTTTCATTTCTAGTCCCCTCCTCCACGCCTCACCCCAGGCACTTGGGAAAGGGGAGGAAACAGAGGCAGAGACAGGCAATTCCAGTCCCTTCGTCACCCTTTTCATTTTCTCTCTAGAAGTCAGCAGCAGCGTCCTTTCTTGAGAAATCACAAGTGGGGGCAGGTGATGAGCTGGGAAGAGGGGACCATGTGGTGGTGAGACAGGAGAGATCAGAGCTCAGATGTCTGGGTCCTGGGCACACCCGCTGCGCGTCGATGCTCCCTCTCTGTCGCTCACAGCTGCTCTGGACATTGCTGCCGGCCATCCCCAGGGTCTGGGAGGCGGCGTGCCGAGGGATACTGCGGAGTCCTTTCCAGGAGGGGGTCTACACGGGCCACCTCTGCCACAGGAGTGACAAATCCTGCAGCAGCAGTGGTTGGCACTCAACTTATTAGCATATTTTTTTCTGCCAAGACATCCTCCCCGCTCAGCTTATAATTTAAATTGCGTTCAAGGAAAACGAGCTGAGTGTTCTAAAACCCGAAGCAGTCCTAACGCTGAGCATGATAAAAGTCTGGAGGAAAGGTGGTTTACTCTGATGTATTTTTCACCTCACAAACTGCTAAATAAACAGAACACACATAGCCCCAGAAGTGTTTTATTGCACCTCCTGTGTGTATTTCCCGAAGATGTTTCTCTGCATAGCTCAGCCTCCATAATTTAGCTAAAGCTGCAGAGGTGGAAAGCCGCTCAGCCATCTGTCCCCACATCAACCTGGGAGTCATGTGGCTGTGTTACCTGTGCTTCTGGGAGTCATAGCCCTTCAGGGGTGGCAAGGGGACTCTGGTGCCGGCAGGTGGTCATGTCACAAGCAGCTCTCATCCCTGGCTGGTAGGGTGCTGCTTGGCCTTGTTCTGGCAACTTAGAGTGCATTGTTTCTGTTGGTTTGCACAAAACATGTTCACACTCCACCCAGTCGGTTTTGTTGTTGTTGCTGTTGTTTTTTTTCTTTTTTCAGGATGTACAGAAGACATGTATTGTAGATTGTGTGTGGCAGCTGATGTACAGAAAAGTGCATTCAAATGACTGCCCATTTTGATTAGATTTTCCTTCAAAACCACTAAAACATGGAATATAAGTTTGAATTTGCTATAGTGAATGACTTAGTAAAATCTCTAATAGCTTTATTTATTTTCATTTGAGACCGGACCTCATTTTGTCACCCAGGCTGAAATGCAGTGGCGTAATCTCAGCTCACCGCAGCCTCCACCTCCCAGGCTCAAGCAATCCTCCCACCCACCGTAACTTCCCAAGCAGCTGGAACCACCCAGTGAGCCAAGATTGCACCACTGCGCTCCAGCTGGGCAACAGAGCAAGACTCGAGCTCAGAAAAAAAAAAAAAAAAAAAAAAAATCAATAAAACTAGGTCCAACACAGTGGCTCAAGATGTAATCCCAGTACTCTGGGAGGCCAAAGCAGGTGGATCCCTTGAGTCCAGGAGTTCAAGACCAGCCTGAACAACATGCTGAAACCCCATCTCTACAAAAAATACAAAAAGTAGCCAGGCATGGTTGCTGTTGTTGAGACAGGGTCTTGCTCTGTCTCCCAAGCTGAATTGGAGTGGTGTGATCATAGCTCACTGCAGCCTCAACCTCCTGGGCTCAAGTGATCCTCCTGCCTAGCTGGGACTACAGGCATGCACCACTATACAACACCTGGCTAATTTTTGTACTTTTTGTAGAGACAGGGTTTTGCCACGTTGCCCAGGCTGGTTTTGACTCCTGGGCTCAAGGAATCCAGCCACTTTCGCCTCCCAAAGTGCTGGGATTACAAACATGAGCCACAGTGTCTGGCTCCCTCCACTATCTTAAATACAATGGAGGAACCCAAAAGTGTCCAAGTATGCAGACCTCCTACAATGCTTGGAAGCCTTCTGGGGAATCTGGTTTTCAGGGAGATTCCTAAAGAAGCAGAAAAGCTGACAGGGAATGGTCTGGTGGTGGAGGCACAAAGGAAACGTGAGTAGGTAGGTTTCATCCCCCACTCCCTTGCTTGCTGGCTGAGGTGGTCTGTGATGGAAGCACCCGAGCTCCGTGCCTAGTGTTTGATGGGGAAGGGGACAGAGATTTTCAGATAAGAAAAGGATACGGATTGCAGAGCTCTAATCAGTCCTGTGGATGGCATCAGAAAATGTAAAGTTTCCAAAGGTCCTGTGAGTAGCCTGCATTCAAAGCCTTCCCTTTGCGGTGATGTCAGGCACACAGTTAAGCTGTGGGGGACTGACGTTCTCACTCCTCACAACAACTAATCTATTACCAGGCGTTAAAATTACAGAAGATGGCCAGGCACGGTGGCTCACATCTGTAATCCCAGCACTTTGGGAAGCCGAGGCAGGTGGATCACCTGATGTCAGGAGTTCAAGACCAGCCTGGCCAACATGGTGAAACCCTGTCTCTACTTAAAAAAATCAAAGGCCGGGCATGATGACTCATGCCTGTAATCCCAGCACTTTGTGAGGCCAAGGTGGGCAGATCATGAGGTCAAGAGATGGAGACCATCCTGGCCAACATGGTGAAAACCTGTCTCTACTAGAAATCCAAAAATTAGCTGGGCATAGTGGCGCGTGCCTGTAATCCCAGCTACTCGGGACGCTGAGGCAGGAGAATCACTTGAACTCAAGAGGCAGAGGTTGCAGTGAGCCAAGATCATGCCATTGCACTCCAGTCTGGCAACACAGAGAGACTCTGTCTTAAAAAAAAAAAAAAATACAAAAGTTAGCAGGGTGTGGTGGTGCACACTTGTAATCCCAGCTACTCAGGAGGCAAGAGAATCACTTCAATCCAGGAGGCAGAGGTTGCAGTGAGCAAGATCATGCTACTGCACTCCAGCCTGGGCAACAGAACAAGACCCTGTCTGAAAAATAAATAAATAAATAAATAAATAAACTTATAGAAGTTGACTCTTATAAGATGGGGAGGTGTCTATTGGCAAAAAGGGATTTTAGAATTCTTCACGTCCATCCTATGCACAACTAGAGACGGACCATTTTCTTATATAAGGCCCCAATATCGCCATACAAAATATCTTTCCAGTAGCGTTCAGTGGTTCTCAAACTTACATGTACAGAATTATTCTGCAGAATTGTTTACCCAAAACCATCTCACTGCGCTTCATGGGGGATTTAAGGGAATTTTGGAGATCATTTAAATGTGAACACGATTTTTGCCCTTTACGCTGATGTCAGAGCCTAACCTGTGTGTAGACCCCACGCATAACGTCCATGGGAAATAGCTGTGCGTGCACCCACCCTACTTGGGCTGTTCTCCCAGGACGTGTCTCCCCCAAACCTGGGCTGTTCCTCTTGTGACTAAGGTAAAGAAAAAATAAGCACAAAGAAATGAGAAAAGAGAAGCACGTCAGTAGGGTTTGTTACCCTTAGATTTAGGGGATTTTTTTCCTGTACCTTACATAAACATATTCAGGTCAAAAAATAATATATCATTCCACAGTTAAAGAAAAAAAAAAATGAAAGAAAGAAAAGAAAACACACAACACACGTGATACGTCCCGGGCGCCACTCAGTCTGAAGCTGGCCCAAGTTTATCTCTGACTGTCCACTGGCAGTTTGAAACATTACAGCTCGCTGATAATCAGAAATGAGTAAGCGCTATGGCCGTTCAGAATATCACGCTGAAGCACCAATAAAAAGCTCATAACTTCCGCAACGGCAGAGTTATGTGGCCAGCATGCTGGGGAAGGGACGTTTACATTACCCGTCCGAGGGTTACAAATGACTGTTTAATCAGCGTCCTCCTTCCCTACCTCGGCCTGCTTGGCCCTCAGGCCCGGGCAGCCCGAGCACATTCCACGGCAGCTGCAAGGCCTTCCAATTCCCAGAAAGCAGAATGCAGCCAACTGAAAATTCCTGGAGCCAGTTTTCTCAGAGATCCACATGAAACCAGAAGCTACGTCACCGGCGTCCTGGAGGATCTCGGGTTCTGAGCAGAGCTTTCTCCTCCCACTGCTGCTGTGAATGAAGGTCAAGGTGCTTCCTGGAAGTGAGGCCCCTCCAGGGAACTTGACTGCCATTGAGGTGGAAGACCCTAAAACCAGAAGGCAGCCACATGCTGGCTGATGTGGAGACTGTCATTTAAAAGCGATGACGCCGGGCGCGGTGGCTCACGCCTGTAATCCCAGCACTTTGGGAGGCCGAGGCGGGTGGATCACGAGGTCAAGAGATCGAGACCATCCTGGTCAACATGGTGAAACCCCGTCTCTACTAAAAATACAAAAAATTAGCTGGGCATGGTGGCGCGTGCCTGTAATCCCAGCTACTCAGGAGGCTGAGGCAGGAGAATTGCCTGAACCCAGGAGGCGGAGGTTGCAGTGAGCCGAGATTGCACCATTGCACTCCAGCCTGGGCAACAAGAGCGAAACTCCGACTCAAAAAATAAATAAATAAATAAATAAATAAAATAAAATAAAAGCGATGACTATGAGAAAAAAAATTATAATCGATTTAAAACCAAAGGACTAGAATGAGATCTCTTGATAACTCTGCCCCTCCCCACCCCACCTCCCATCCACCCAAACTCAAGCCCAGCCTTCCTCATGCACATGGAATCAACCCCACTGACCTTCCGGTAGAGTTCAGAGCATGCTGCTCACTTTGCTCTGTGCTGCCAGCAAATGGCCAGGCAATGATGCTATTTGGTAATGATGATGCTTGGGGTTTCAGTTTTTTTCTTTTCTCAATTTTTGGTGTGGCTTATACATAATAAGGTGCATAAACTTTCCGAGAACGTTACTGTCTGCACTTATCTGTATGAGCAGCAACCAGGTCACAAGATAGGCATTTCCAGTCCCCTGGGGGCCTCCTCACGCTCTCTCCCGGTGCCCAGTCAACCCCCTCCAGCCACTTGACCGGAAGACGTAGCACCATTCTGACTTCTGCCTCCGTGGGTTTGTGCTGCCTGGCTTTGAACTTTACACACCAGTTACTTTCATGCGTCTCGCCTGGCCCACTGCACCTTTTGTCTGTGGCAGTCATCCATAGTGGCGTGTGAAGCTATGACTTATTCTCTTCCTTGATGGCCGATGGGTTTTAATGGTGAGACCTGGTCCTCGTGTGGCCACACTCTTCTTGTCACCTTCCCCTCACTCCTGCTCCATTCAAATCTGCATGTGACCTTGCCCTCACTCCGTGATTTGCTGAAGATGGGAAGGTTGGTGCCACTGACCCACATTGTTCTGGAGAAAATCAGTGTGCCCACCCTCCCTACACACTGACAGTGCCTCCCGCGACCCCTAAAGGCTCCGGTGAGGATCCTGTTTAAAGTAAGGCTTGGCCACCCCTCCAGGAATGTGAGGCATTGCCGCAGGCTCTTGGAAGCCCTTCTGAAAATGCCTTCCCTGAAGGAGTTTCATTATTGGCAAGAAACCAAATTGGGTCTGGAGCCTGATGGAAATATTGTATTTGGGTCTTAGATGGTGGCAAGATTCTGTTCTGTGGCATGGAGAAATGCCACCACTGGACGTTGGCTAGGAAATGAGTTCAAGGATAATAAAGTGAAAAAAAATGAAAAGATGTTTCTTTTTAAAACTTTTATTTTGTTAATTTTTTGTTTGTTTGGTAGAGATGAGGTCTCACTATGTTGCCCAAGGCTGGTCACAAACTCCTGGACTCAGGCAATCCTCCCACCTTGGTTTCCCAAAGTGCTGGGGTTACAGGCATGAAGCACTGTGCTCAGCTTTTTTCTTTTTTCTTTCTTTTTTTTTTTTTTGAGATAGGGTCTGGCTCTGTCACCCAGGCTGGAATGCAATCTCAGCTCACTGCAGCCTCTGCCACCCAGGCTCAAGCCATCCTCCAGTAGCTGGGACTACAGGTGTACGCCACACGCCCAGCTAATTTGTGTGTGTGTGTGTGTACTTTTCGTAGTGACTGGTTTCCCCATGTTGCCCAGGCTGGTCTTGAATTCCTGAGCTCAAGCGACCCACCCACCTCAGCCTTCTAAAATGCTGGAATTACAGGCATGAGCCACTGCACCCAATTGAAAAGATGTTTCACAGGCTGAAAAGGAAGGCCAGGGGTGAGCGAGGAGACGACAGGAGAGGGTGAGTCTTCCCAGTGGTCAGAATCTAAGGAGGGGAATGCCTAGACATAAGAGCAGGACGGCGCAGTCACGGAAGAATCGCAACTTCTCGTGTTAAAAACAATGTGGCCGCTGCGGGTGTACAAGTTAGAAAACAGATGTAACCAACATGTAGCTACCAGGCTGGCCAGCAGATGTCAGGCTAAGACAGCCTATTCTCTGCAAGGCAACACCGTCCAGCTGATGAATAGCCTCTCTGAGCCAAAATTCCGGAAGAAACGTGGGGCTCAGAGAAGGTGTGGGCGCATTGTCAAATAAGGCAAATGTCTGTCGTTACACCAACAGTCTAATGAGCAAAAAGTCCTATAGGAATCACAGCTCCTTTTCGCAACTTTTTTCTTTTTCCTCTCTTAACCCCAGGCCATACTTACATAGAGAATAGAAATCAAGAAAGACTGACTTCTTGTCTGATTTCCAGTAATTTATTTCAATAGAGATACTTCTGCTAAGTTAGAAAAAGTATACAGCTTGGGATGTGATGCTATTGATACTTTTTTTTTTATATGGAGTCTTTGCTCTGTCACCCAGGCTGGAGTGCAGTGACACAATCTTGGCTCACTACAACCTCCGCCTCCTGAGTTCAAGCCATGCTCCTGCATCAGCCTTCTGAGTAGCTTGGATTATAGGCTTCTGCCACCATGCACAGCTAATTTTTGTATTTTTAGTAGAGATGGAGTTTTGCTTTGTTGGCCAGGCTGGTCTCGAACTCCTAACCTCAGGTGATCTGCTCACCTGGGCCTCCCAAAATGCTACGATTATAGGCATGAGCCACCATGCCCAGCTGCTTTGGAGACTTTTTTAAAAAGCTAAAAACTTAAATTGTGGGGGCTTTTTGCAATGAGAGATCCCCAAAGTCACTGAGGCATTGCCTTTACTGTAACATCAGAAAATATTTATTGAGGCTCTATACTCAGGACTGTGGCTTGGTGTTGGAAAGTATAAAGTGCCCCTAATGCAGGGTCTCTGTCTTCTAGCTATGAATTTTCTCTTCCTCTATAATTTCCTCAAGCACCAAGACCAAACCTTATACACGACCGAGTCTCCTGCATGGAGGACTGGGCTTGGCCCATAGAAGAATTTCAGCAAATACCTGCTACTTCTGTTGTCTTCCAGATGTACCAGCAAGCTAACATATAGCGGACACCCCCAAAACCCGACAGTACACGATTAACTGCTAAATGGGTAGTTGAGACACCAAAGCATTTTGGATTTTGTTTCTCCATTTTCCCCAGCTCCTTGCACAATGAGGGCCAGGATCCTGTGATCTCTGTTTCCTTTGCTGTCGTCATCACTTGAGACCCCACACGAAGCATGCCCTTGTGCCTGGCCCTGGGAGAAGCGCTGCATACTTCCTCTCTTTTAATTTTCACAACTCCGTGAGGCAAGCATTACAATTATTCCCATTTTACAGATCAGCAACCTGAGGCTTGAAGAGGTTCAGTTGGCTCACAGTTACAAAATATTGAATCTGTCTAGTAACTATGGTGATGGCAGCAGGAATTGTCTAGCAAGGCGTAAGTCACAGGGGGTCAGTGATGGTTAGTGGCCTCAGCCCCTTACCCAGCACCACAGGCTGTCTGTTTTCAATGAAGATCCCGTGCTGTTTGAAAGCATGCCAGCTACAAAAAGCAGACCGTGTCCTGCAGGAGCAAGCCCCAGCATATAATTTGCCCAAGAGCCTGGATGTGTGGACTCACTGTTTGCATGGCTGTAAAAAGCAGTCATCTACTTCTTAATTGATTGTGCACTGGTTCCACCTCAAGGATTCTCAGAGAGGATTAAGAAAAAGGATGTTATTCAACCAAAACGCTGAGCAAATTAAATATTCAGATCTGAGGTATGTCACTTAAGATCTCAGCTCAAGGCTGAAATATTTATAAGAAAGAACATTTCCTATTTTCCTCTTCAAGCCTCGCGAGTCTGTGCTCAGCCCGCCTCCCACTTCCAGCCCTTTTTCCTCTCTTCCTTCACACTTTGCCTCTTCAGAGCAAATACACTTAGCAAACCCCTGGATTCCCCAGCAAGGCCAGAGACACCGCTCATCCTCAGCTTTCTAAGAACTCATGATGCTGATGGCCAGTCCATGAAACCAGACCCAGGGGGCAGCCGCTTTACCCACACGGCTCATTCAGGACCCACGATGCGCTGCAGGATAAGTCCAGGAGAACCGGCCTTCATTCCCTCTCCCTATCATCCCACCTGGTCTTTGAAATTAGTTTACAGTGAGAGTCTAGTTCTCGGTGGGGCTGTTGAGCCTGCTAAGGCAGCCAGTTCACGTTTCATTATCAGTTGCTGTGACCAGGGAAACACAGATTCCAGAGACAGGCTGTCTCTCTGCGCAAAGTATTGTAGTTACGAGTAGAGACTCCAAAGCCAGAATTATGGGCTTCCTGCCCGGTTCTGCCACTTCAAACTGTCTGGCCTTGGGCAAGTCACTCAGCCTCACTGTAGATCTGTGTTTTCATCTGCAAAATGGGACGACAGTGCCGCTGATGATGATGATGATGAAGCAGCTACTGCTTGTGAAGACTTAGAAGACTGCAAAACACAACCCATTCATGAATTTTTAACCAACATCAAACATTATTTTAAAAACCTTATTAAAATTTTTAACCAACATCAAACTTTATTAAAAAGCTTATTAAGGCCAGGTGTGATGGCTCACATCTGTAATCCCAGCACTTTGGGAGGCCGAGGAGGGTGTATCACTTGAGGTTAAGAGTTCGAGATCAGCCTGATCTACACAGTGAAACTCCATCTCTACTAAAAATGCAAAAAATTATCTGGACGTGGTGACGGGCAGCTGTAATCCCTGCTTCTGGGGAGGCTGAGGCAGGAGAATCGCTTGGGAGGCAGAACCCGGGAGGCAGAAGTTGCAGTGAGCTGAGATTGCACCACTACACTCCAGTCTGGGTGACATGAGCAAAACATTTCAAAAAAAAAAAAAAAAAAAAAAAAATCTCAGCCTCTGCTCTTGGTCCTGAGCTCATGAACTGTGGTTGCCACTAAAGCAACAATTAACAGAAAAACAGTTAATTTCTGATACAAATTTTAAATATTGAGCTGAACCCACTTTCACTAATTCAACAAAGGCTTTCTCTGCCTTACTCCCAAAGAAGTGTTCAGTCTTCTGTCCTCTTGGGAACTTGTCAGGTCTCTGACCCCGATCCTCTCTGCTCCTCCTCGCTGCTCACCGGATATCAGGGTCACCGCCTCTTTGGCCCTGTTTCTGATGGCCTTTGGGTTCTAGCTGCCCTTAACTTCTGCCAGTAAATATCTTGGCTCCTATTACAACGTCAATGTAGTTCAAGTCAATCATCATGTATTAAGCACCTACAGGCCCAAAGCACTTAAACAGATGCGAAGATATTCCCATGCATACCCTCTGGTGAGGTGCCCGCACAGTTCATTGCATGATCACACAAAATGGAACCAGCCCTCTGGCCGAGACCCTAAGTGCTGCAGAGTCACATGCAGCCTCAGGGAGAGGGTGGCCTTTGACCTTAAAAGATGAGAGTTCAGTAAGGAGAAAGTGGGTGCAGAATTTGAAAGCACCAGGCGTTTATTTAGTTATCCGTTCATTCCATAAGCATTTACTGAGCACCCACCCTGTGGCAAGTACTGGGTTTGAATTCCTGCTCTGCCACCGTATGATCCTGGTGCACGATCTTCGATGCTATAACCTCTCTGTGCCTCAGTTCCCTCTAGTATAAACCCATAACGCCAGCCATCTCACAGATCCAAGCGCTGTTCGAACAGTGCCTGCTACAGATTAAGTGCTCCATGAAGGCTTACCGATACTATTGCTGTTGTTATAAGTTGAACAAACGGTTGCCTTAAATGCAGTATCTGCCATCCAAAAGCTCACAAATGTTGCCAGAGCACAGGATATAATAATGAAGAATAACCCTTCTGGGTACTTTCCCGGGAGAGGTATCCTGTGACATTTTTGGGTGTGAACCACACCCCTTTCCAAATTCTTGCAAATAAAAATGTCTGTGTGTGTTCCTGGCTTTCTCACAAATTCCACTCACGGCATCTGTACTCTCCATCCAGAGCTTCACGCCAGTCTGTGCTTCATTTACCAAAATGCCCTCGCTTCCATTTCTGCCACCCTGGATTATTGTTGCCTTTGGGGTCTGCCTCTCTTGCCCTCGGTTCTCTGTTGTTTTTTACAAATATGGTGTGAACGGTACTGGGAGCTGGGGCACACAGTGTGTGGAGAACAAATGAGTCGATGGAGTAAGTGACCCAAATCTCCAAGGGGAGCACCACAGGCGGGCCACCTGGCCGCCCCAGAGAGCCTCCACAGGACAGTGGCCCCACCGTGCCCTGAGTGGGGCTTGGCAGACTCAGAGGAAGAGGAGGCGGTGCAGAGAGGAGGCAGAAGACCAACGAGCTTGTGCTCCAGTCTGCAGACCTTGAGGAACCACAGGCGATTTTGAGCAAATGAGTAGCAGGACACAAACTGTATCCAGAAGGCAGAGTGGCAGCAGTAGAAGCCTGGGTGTGGAGCAGAGTCAGGAGCAGGGAGGACAGGTCATCCTCTCTCTCTGCCCAATGTCCGCAGGTCTCAGCCAGGAGCGATTTTGCTCCCCCTCCCGCCAGGACATTTTTGGTTGTCAACAGTTGGGGGTGGGGATGCTACTGGCATTGAGTGGGCCAAGGCCAGGGAGGCTGCTGAATATCACACAGAGCTCAGGACAGCCCCGAAACAAACAATCAGCCCCAAGAGTCAACAGTGCAAGATGGAGAGCCCTGCGCTGGACCTCATCAATAACACTCTGCTCCCAGTCCAGCCTCCAGCCTTGACATGTGAGGCTCCTTCCACTCGCACACTGCGAAGGGTCTGAAAACCCGGAGGACCCCGCTCCTCACTGGGCAGACCATCCCCTTCCCTCTCCTTGTGCATGCCACCTTGTCTTCGAAATGAGCTTGCAGCGGAAAGACTTGCTCTGTAGCAGGCTGCCGGGACCTCTAAGGCACTGGATTTACATTCATTAGCAACCACTGTAACAAGGAAAGCATGGATTCGATTTGGGCAGTAAGCCAGCTCAGAGGCTTCTGTGCAACCCCAGAGGCCCCGCCGTTATTGCTGGGAACACACATGGCAGGAAGGGTGTGGCAGGGACCAGGAGAACACAGCACCGGCCCCCACCGCAGCCAGGAGCCACCTCAGCTTCCTGGAGCCACTTTTCTCTCACCAGCCCCACCCCCACCTCTCCTCTGGAGCGAATGTCAGCTCGACCTGGCTTCCTCTTATCTTATCTTCTACTCACCTTGCCTGACCTCATCCAGCCTCACATTGCTTCAATTCTCAATATCTGGAAAATTCACACCTCCAGTCCAGACCTATCTGTTAAGCCCCCAAACCCCGCAGACGTCTCCATGGGAATGTGAGGACCCCCTCTGCCTCCACGCTCCGGAGGAACTCACAGTCCCGCTCCACACCAGGGCTCCTGCTCTGCTGCTTCCAACTGTCCAAGCTGGAAAACCCTAAGGTCCTCCTTGTCTCCTCCAGCCCCTGCCTCCGCCAGCCAACCACCCCCGATCCTCTGCACTGGCCTCTCCGTGTGTCCCCTCCCGCCACACCCTCACATACCCGTCACTCCACCTTCTGTGCAGGGTCATGGGCAGCACTCCTGGCTACCAGCCTCACCACACCTCCTATCACATTTTCCTGCTCACATTGTCCATTACCTCAATGTTCTTATTCGCTTTTTTACCTTTCTGGTTCCTGCTTATATATCTGTCAGTGACTTTGGGGACAATGTAGATAAATGCACCAGAGAGCACTTGTCTGTTCATACCGGTCCTTGGTCTTCGCCACCGTCCTGTGAGACGGTAAGACAGTTGGTAATGGCACCATTTCACAGGTGTGGAAACTGAGGCCAGCAGGTGGAAGAACCAGCTTATTGGTGCTTCAGTAACTGAGCAGAGCTCAGGGGAGAACCCAGCTACCTGGCTGGTCCCATCCTGGGTTCTCCTGGCACGCGGTCCCACTATGGTGTACCCAGCCCTTTCTGGAGAAATGTCACCTCAGTGCACAAGTTTACAATCCTTTGGGTCTAAAAGCAGAGGAGGTCACTTCCTTTCCTCCTATAACACCGGCGGGGCCGGAGCAGAACCAGCACAGAAATGAATGGAAAAGGCCTGGAAACACACCAGCCCCACAGCCTCCTCCCCACTCCCAACTCCTCCACGACACTGGAGGGTTTATTTGCACAATTACTCTCCCCAACCTTGAACTGTGTTTCTATTCTAGTTTCAACATTCCTCTAAAGTCATTCCCGTTTTGCTAAATGACAAATTTGGGGTTAAGAGGAAAGAAACCAGGGTCAGTGGTTTTGTCAAACCAGCCTAGCTCAACCCAGCCCTCATCCACTGAGTTACATAAACAAGACCTCAAGCGGACCAGCGAGGGTCTCCTTCCCTTCTGCCCTCCCCCAGCCCCTCTCCAGCCTCCCATTCCCCAACCTCTGTCTAGTTGACCAAGATCCCTCTGGACGGCAAGGACCTCACCCCGGGGGAGCGCTCTGAACGCAGCCATGCTGTTGAATCAGGAGACCTGGCTGGGCTCGGTCCTGGCTCTTTGGCCATTGTGCACTTCAGGGACAGGGCACAGAGTGCGTCCCCTCCTCCTCTGATCAAGGACTCTTCACTGGTACACTGCCGGAATGGACTGATGCTTCAAGGACCAGGAGGCATGAAGGATCCTATGAAATGGGGACCCCGCCTGGAAGAGCCTGATGAGGCTCGGGACCCCAGTTCCCTCTGCACCGTGGCTCTCCCTAGGCCACAGACGTGGAGCAGAGCACGGCTAGCAGTGCTGTCCCTGGTCCCTGTCTCCTTGGATGGGGCAACAGGAACAAATGACAGTTCTATTTCCAGTGCTCTGAGAAATCTGCATACTGTTTTCTCCATATACATAACTATGGGGCCTCCGTTGTTGCTCTTTCTCTGCAATATTATACTGGTTCCACAATCTCTTTAAGTCCCTGTGTATTAAGAACAGCCAGGTTTTATCCCAGAATGCCAAAAGGGGTGCAGTGGTAACCCACACCTGCCCAGAGGAGGGCAAGCCCCTGGGTGGTGCTAGTTCATCCACTGAGGCCAGGGAGACAGGAGCAGCCCGGGAAGACAAGTGGAGGGACTAACTTCGCTCTGCTCCAGCCAGCCTCAGCATATGCTGAAAGCAACAACCAGGCCGGGCGCAGTGGCTCACGCCTGAAATTCCAGCACATTGGGAGCTGAGGTGGGCAGATCACCTGAGGTCAGGAGTTTGAGACCAGCCTGGCCAACATGGAGAAACCCTGTCTCTACTAAAAATACAAAAATTAGCCAGGCGTGGTGGTGGGCGCCTGTAATCCCAGCTACTTGGGAGGCTGAAGCAGGAGAATCACTTGAACCTGGGAGGCGGAGGTTGCAGTGAGCCAAGATTGTGCCACTGCACTTTAGCCTGGAGAAGAAAGAGAAAGAGAAAGAAGGAAGGAAGGAAGGAAGGGAGGGAGGGAGGGAGGGAGGGAGGGAGGGAGGGAGGGAAAAGAAAGAAGAAAGAAAGAAAGAAAGAGAGAGAGAGAAAGAGAAAGAAAGAAAAGAAAGAAAAAGAAAAGAAGGAAGGCAGGCAAGCACCTGTCAGAAAAGTTTTCTGTCTATATATAGACACATGTTTGGCCGTCTTTAAAAAAATAACATAGGCAAGGCGGGCTTCCTTTGGCAGAGCACACATCCCACAGTGCATCCTTCAGTTGTGGAAAAACCTCCCGAGCAAGGCCAGGGCTGCCTGATGCAGCTCTCACTAGGAGCCCTCCCCGCTACAGAGCCCCGTTGGTGATCCCAACATGCAGGGGGGACTGGGGGTGCAAACAACTCACGTGGTGATGGAGACTTCTCTGTTCCAAAGCAGCACCTGCGTGCTTGGGCAAGTGCCTGGGACAGGCTGTTGGTCCCTCAGCAGGGACATTCTTTCCTCAGCGGACAGGGGTTCTGATGACCAGGTATGCTGGAGCTGGTGTAGACATGTAGCTGTGGCAGGGCAGGGACCAGGAAGGTAGGAGATCAAAATACACGCCAGGGGTTTCCAACCAAAACTGCATTTAAGCTAATGGTTTCCAAAATGAGATATTGATTTTGAATCCTACTTCTCTCAAAAGCCTGCATCACCAAGACCTGTGCCAGTGCTTATGATTTAATATCCCAGAATGGGAGCCTCCTCTTGGGGCTGACGGGGCAGGGCTGATTGTTAGTGTTCTTAGCACGCCGGGTGTGGGGGATGAGGGGCTCTGCCGGAGAAGCTCAGGTAAGCATTTCCCTGGGTGGTCCTCCCCCACCTGCACCCCTTGGCTAAAGCTCTCCTTGCAGGCCTGTTCAGTCACCAGCCCCAGACCTCTGCCCAGTTCTTCCCTCTTTCTTCCACTTAGACCAGTGGCGATGTTTGCTCACCTGCCCACCAGGTGAGCTCGCCCATCTGGGGAGGCAGCATGGCCAAGGGGACTGACTTTGGTGCCAAAAAGACTTGGGGCCAAATTCTGGTGACATCATTTACTAGCTTTGGAAATATCATTTAATTTTTCCGGACCTCAGTTTCATCACCTATAAAATGGGCACAACCACTTCAGTCACAGACTCTTGGTTAAAAGTCACAGAGACCCAGTGGGCATGGTGGCTCATGCTGTAATCCCAGCACTTTGGGAGGTCAGGATGGGAGGGTCGCTTGAGTTCAGGAATTCAAGAACAGCATGAGCAACACAATGAGACCGCATCTCTACAATTTCTTTTAAATTAGCTGAGTGTGATGGCTCACACCTGTGGCCCCAGCTACTCAAGAGGCTGAGGCAGGAGGGTCGCTTGGGTCCAGGAGGGCGAGGCACAGTGAGCCATGACCACACCACTGCACTCCAGCCTGGTTGGCAGAGTGAGACCCTGTCTCAAAACAAACAAATGAAAGGAACAGAAACCCATTCAAACTGGCTTAAGCCAAAAAGAAAAAAGTGATGTATTGAGAGGATTCTGTGGTATGTCATAAAATCCAAGAAGGAGCTGAGCTGAAGAAGGCTCAGCAATCCACGACACCACCTCCTGAGAGTGAGGAAAGGTAGGGGAGCCGCACAGAACAGGCTTGTCTCAGGGCCTGGCACGCGGCCGGTCCTTACAGCCTGGCTGGTATGACTGATAAGCGACTTGCACCCTACCCCGGTGTCTTTATCTGAAAAGCAAGGTTTCAGATCTAGGTAAGAGATTTCACCACACGTGTGAACTTTGTGTCTGCTCTGTTAGCATCCTTAGCGTTTCTAATTAACCAGTGGAATTTTCCAGGCATACTTAGAGATTTGTTCTACCTCACTTGCCTAATTTTTCCAGCCAGAGCCTAATTTCTTTCTGCCTTGCTCTGCAGCAGAAGCGGAGGCACTGAGCTGGGCTGCAGACAGGAGCCTAGGGCCAGGGAGGTCCCCTTCTGCCCCCCTCTGCAGTCATGGAGCAATGCAGATGTGAGCCATGCTCATCACTAGCATCATTTCCATGCTTACCTCACATCTCATCATCCCCATGGTTTCTTCTGGGGCTCCTCAGGTTCTTCCTGGAGGCCCCCTGCTCTCCCTCTGCATGGAGCATCAATTTTAGCTGGAGGTGGCTGCTTTCCAGGGACCACATGGCCACGTGCCACACACACAACCGCCTGGGTGGCAAAATATTCAGTCAAGCCACCGTGAGCCACACAAACAGACACAATGCTCCATGTGTCCAGCATAGCTTTGGAATCAGAAAAACCTGACTTTAAATCCTAATGCTGCTGTTAACTAGTTCAAGACAGAGTAAATCGTGTACTAGCCATATTTTTCCCCTAACTTTTTCTTATTTTGTAAAAATATATATTACACAAAAGTTACCGTCTTCCCCACTCTTACGTGGACAGCTCCGTGGATGTAAGTACATTCGCATCATTGTGCAACCATCACTACCACACATCTCCAGAACTCTCTCCACCTTGCAGAACTAAAACTCTACAGCCATTAAACCAGCCCTCATCCTCTCCTCCCTCCAGCCCCTGGCAGCCACCATCCTGTTCTCTCCTCTATGAATCTGACTACTCTAGGTTCTTCATGTAAGTGGAATCATTCCGTCTTGGTCTTTTCTTGACTGGCTTATGTCACGTACCATAATGTCCTCAGGATTCATCATGTCGTAGCCCATGCCAGAATTTCCTTCCTTCTTAAGCCTAAGTAATATTTCCTTCTATACGTACACATTTTGAATTTTGAATGAATTTTACCCATTCATTCATTGATGTGCACTTGGATTGGTTGTTTCCATGTTTTAGGTATTGTGAATAATACTGCTACAAACATGGGTGTACAAATGTCTCTTTAAGACCCCGTTTTGAGAATATACGCAGTAGTAGAATCTCTGAATCATATAGTGGTTCCATTTTTCATTGTTTCAAAAACCTCCATACCGTTTCCACAGCAGCTACACCATTTCCATTCCCACCAACAGTGCACAAAGGCTCCAAGTTCTCCAAATGCTCACCAATGCTGGTTCTTTTCTTTTCCTTTTCTTTTCATTCCTTTTCTTTTCTTTGGTGTTCTTAGCCATCCCAACAGGTGCGTGGTTTTCTCTCATGATCATTTTTATTTGCATTCTCCTAATGATTAGAGGTGTTGAACATCTTTTCATGTACTTACTGGCCAACTGTATATTTTCTTTAATGAAATATCTATTCAAATCCTTTGCACATTTTTTAATTGGGTTGTTGAATTTTTTATTGTTGAGTTTTAGGCGTTCTCTGTATATTCTGGATATTAATCCCTTATTGGATATATAATTTGCAAATATTTTCTCCCACTCTGTAGGTTGTCTCTTTACACTATTAAATACTTTTGATGCACCAAAGTATTTAATTGTCATGATGTCAAATTTGTTTATTTTTTTTAACCTGAGCCTTCAATGTTATAAAAGGGAAATCATTACCAAATCCAATATCATGAAGCTTTTCCCCCTGTTTTCCTCTAAGAGTTTTGTAGTAATAGCTCTTACGTTTAGGTCTTTGATTCACTTTGAGTTAGTTTTTGCATATGGTGTTAAGTAAGGCTCCAATATCATTCTTTTGCATGTGAATATCTAGTTTCCCCAGCACTGTTTGTTGAAAAGACTGCCCTTTCCCCCATTGAACGGTCTTGATACTCTCATTGAAATCATTCGACCATATATGGCAAATAAACCAGAAATGGTTTATTGGGCTCTCCATTTCATTCCATCAGTTTATATGTCTATCTTTATGCCAGTTCCACACAGTTTTGATTAGTGTAGCTCTGTAATAAGTTTTGAAATCAGGAAGTGTGAGTCCTCCAACTTCGTTCTTTTCTGAGATTTTCTTGGCTGTATGATATTTTTAGCTTTAATTTTACCATCTGCAAAATGGGGATGATATTTGCACCTGCCTCACTGGATCACGTGTGTGTGTGTGCGTGTGTGTGTGTATTAAATGAGGTAAGATGTGCAAAGCACTTAGCATTTTTGCCTGGAATACAGTATGTCATATATTTAAAATATTTAAAATTTCTATTGACATAAAATGATACAAAAATTCTTTAAGGAGTTATTGCCTCTCCTTCCAAATTGTGGAATTCCAACAACTGTGATGTATCTTTTGTAACATGCACATGTCTGAGAAGACTCATTTAGAATCTAGTACTAAATACAAGGGTACACATCAGCCTCCTCATGTTTACTGGTCCCATCTCAGCACAAACAACTCTAGACTAGGGAGGTCACACCAGTGTTCAAACCAAGCTTTGCCACGTCATAACCATGCCCCAGGATGATACAGTCTTTCTGTGCCTTAGTTTTTAATATTTTTTAAATGAGCATAATAATACTGTCTTTGGAGTCTTTTGGGGTGGGGCAGGTGAGGATGACTTAATGTAATATGGATGGAAAGCTGCAGCTCTGCAGCTTGCAAGCCAGCACAAAATAAATTCCTCCTGCCTGCCCATCTCTCCCTGTCCCCTTTCAATTCCGCTTCAGACAGCTGGTTTCATGTTTCATAGCTTTCTGCATCTCCCATGAAAGAAGCACATTCCACGGTCCCTGACATGAGAGAATTCACTATCTCTTTAAAGAAACAAGAATAACCTCCCAAAACAGAAGCAAAACAACACCACATCCTGCCCTTGAGGAAGCGCCACGTCCCTAAGGGCTTGAGGAGCTGACCACTGGTTAAGCAGTTACCAGGCCCTGCTCAGCCAGGCATCTGAAGACGGTGGTGTTCTATGTTCTAAAATGCATCCCAGAGGCTCATTTACATATTCATCAGGAAGTAGCAATTGAGGGTCTGCCACCCAGATTTGGGCCCACCTGTCCCCCTGTCTCATGGGAACACAGATTAGCACAAAAATATAATCCAGAGTGATGAGTGCAGTGGGGATAGAGCTGGATCTAACACCAGCCTCCATCTGCTTCTGTTTCCTGAGCTTCTTCCAGGAAAAAAAAAAAAAAACTAGAAACAGAATTTTTTTTTTTTTTTTTGAGACAGAGTCTCACTCTGTGGCCCAGGCTAGAGTGTAGCCGCCTGATCTCGGCTCTCTGCAACCTCCACTTCCCGGGTTCAAGCAATTCTCCTGCCTCAGCCTCTCAAGTAGCTGGGACTACAGGTATGCACCACCGTGCCAGGCTAATTTTTGTATTCTTGCAGAGACAGGGTTTCACCATGTTGGCCAGGCTGGTCTCACACTCCTGACCTCAAGTGATCCACTCACTTCAGCCTCCCGAAGTGCTGGGATTACAGGCATGAGCCACCATGCCCAGCCGAAACACAGAATTTTCCAAGTTAATTAGCTCCAAGTGACAGAGCCACCCACAAGTTTGCCAGGCACTGTGTTATTCTTGTGTGGATGCCCCCAGCTCGAGGTGCAGATTGTCTGGGAAAGCCCTGAACCCTCTCCCCTCAGCAACAGGCATAAGGCTACGCCACCTGAACGGGGGACCGAGAGATGAGCCAACAATTCCCTCCTCTCTGCCCTCCAGAAGTTCCACAGGAAAAACAACATCCTAAGGCACCAGTGATCATGCAAGAACAAAGCTTCGAGCTCAAGGTTCTTTGCATTTCCTCTTCCCTTGCTCCACCTAAGTCTTCATCTCTGTGAAGTGATGCGCAGCTGCTGTGCTTGCAAACAAATCTGATTCTGACATAAAAGGACGTGTTTGTGTCTTGCTTAGTTTCAAAGGTGAAGTCAATAAACATCGATGATACAGGCACCATGGACAGGAATAATCCTCCCCAGGGCCCCTTCTAATTATTGGCTGTTAAACTTTGTACTCTGCCTTGAGTGAATGTGAACAGTTACTCTGTTAAATTAATGGAAAAACTGACCAAAGTTTGAGATAATTAATAGTTTATCTTTTACAATATTCTGTAATATAAGATGATGAGATGATTTTTTTTTAAATAAGGAACTTCAAATTTTAAAAAGTAACTGCAAATGTCCTCACTATGGAGGTTGGTTTTCCTGCTGCTGGAAGCCAGGTGTCCTTATTCACCTCCACTGCGGTGGGATTCATTGTTCCCTGGGTCCTCCCAGGACATGCTGTTACCAGAGAGGAAGCCAGGAAACAGAAAGAGCAGGGAAGAGTTCATCTGGGGGGGAAAATGAAGCTGCGAAGCATTTATTAAAACCTGGCTTTATGTTATTCCAAATTTGGGAGGAGAAAGACATTTACAGACCTGGCAGTAACCACTATTTGTCATCAGACACCTCAAAATATTATTCAGATGTTTCAGATGTACTGATGTATCAAAATTCTCAAAGATATAATTTTTTTACTCACCAAACATGAAACAATGTCTATTGATCATTCAGAAATTTTGAGGACACACAAGGACTATGGGTTTACAACAAAATATGAAGACTATAATTTACTAAATTGCTAGTAAAGCACACAGTCTCTCTCTCTCTCTTTCTCTCTTTCTCTAACACACACACACACACACACACACGCGCACACACACACACACACAGAACCCACACCCCATACCAACACCACCGCCCCCTTAAAAGATGTTTAATCCATGTTCTTAACCATGTTTACAATTTCACAAACTTGGTCACAGCTCTGAATAATGAAAATAACTCCATTAATCTTGGGAAGCTTTAGAGAATTCTGCAAACTTGGTGGGATTTTAACTCTAGCAAGTGCAGGATGGCCCTGGCTCTGTTCTTTTGCTGCTTACATGGCAGTGTCCACCCAACCAGGACGCCACACATAGCCCATCCACCCACGTCAGCACACATGGTGGTAAACTTGGTCTTCCTGACAAAAAAGGACAGCCAGCTCACAGAGCAGCAGAGAGCATGACCCAGTCAGGGGCCCCGGACCTGCTCATTCTGCCCTTGGGGAGAGGGCCAGGCCCCTTCCTGTATCTCAGCTGCTTCTCTCAGACCCTAAGTTGATGATTCTGCATCTGAGTCTCTGCTTGGGTAGAAACAGCAGGATAGGGGAGCATAGGGACCATACCATCAGACATGGGCCACAAATATCTTGAAATGAAAAAGCAGTCTGTGGCCTGTCATAGAGTGCAGATTCATTACTGCACAATGTATGTGTGTCTGTGTGTGTGTGTGTCTGTGTGTGTGTGTCTGTGTGTGTGTGTGTCTTTGTACTATACATATCAGTATATTTAGAATAAATTCTGGAGGAATATTACCAAAATGTAATTAATGGTTATGGCTCTGAGGCACAATTTTAGATTGCTTTACATTTTTGTTTTACTTTGATATTTAATGTTTTTAATGAGCAGGCATTAGTTCTGAAGACAGAAAAAAATGTTTAAAAAAAATTTTAAAGAGCAAATATGCAAAATAAGAAGTTCAAACACATCATTTTTACATATGATCAGACATGGTTTTATTAATGGCAAAGTGAGTTACTAAAAATAAGATTCTCCCAAAGAAGTAGAAACCAGGCCCTGTGCGTTTCCTCCCATCCCCATCTTTTGCTCCAAAATGAATAAAGCGTAGTTCATAGGATCCCAATTTTTAAGGTTGCTAATTTTCCTTTAGCTTTGACATCAAGTTGTTTATTTAATGAATCAGAAGAACTAATACATTTAATGTGGAAAACCTGATTACAATTTATGTGGGTTTTTTTTTGTTTTTGTGAGTTCAACACTGGCCTCTCATTTTTTCTGTTCTTTTTTCATGTCATAGTCCATAAATGGTTGTATTCGACCACATCATTCAATGTCAAATCATAAGCATTTTCTCACATTGTCACAAAGTCTTCAGAAACATTTTAACAGCTGTAATGAACCACTGTGTCAGGTGACTTGGCCACTTGCTTATCATTGGCCTTTTAGGTCTTTCATCAGCTATTAGAAAGAATCGTTTATTCCTCAACTCATTCATTTACAAATCCAACGAATACCTCTTGAGCACTCGCTCTGCCCCAGGCCCTGTGCTAAGCACCGATGGACCATCCAACACAGTCTCCCCAGCTGAGGACAAATGTCAACCAACCAGCGGCTGCCCCGCCACACAGCGAGTTGATTGCTTTGGCGAAGCAGCAGTTTGACGAGAGGTTAGACATTGAGACCCTGGCTGTTAGATGCTGAATTGTGTCCATCTTCCCAGATTCATCGGGTGAAGTCCTAACCCCCAGTACCTGACAATGGAATTGAAATTTGTAACTAGGGTCATGGTAGATTGACTCAGTTAAGCGAGGTCATCAGAGTGGGCCCTAATCCATTAAGACGGGTGTCCTTATAAAAGGGGGAAATGTGGACACACACAGTTGCACACACAGAAAGGAAACCATGTGGACGTGAAGATGGCCTTCTACAAGCCCAGGAGGGTAGGTGGGAATACATCCTTCCCTCAGAGCCTCAGAAGGAACCACCCCTGCTGACACCTTGATCTTGGACCTCCAGCCTCTGGAACTGGGAGAAAACTCTTACCTGTTGTTGGTGCTAACCAGTCTGTGGGACTTGGTTTTGGCAACCGTAGAAGGAGGCTTCTCTGGGGAAGTGACATTAGGCTGTGACCTGGATGATGAGAGGGAATCACCAGAACAGAAAAGGGAGTGGTGTGTGCCCAAAGGAGGCAAGGCTCTAAGTCATCCAGGGATGATGGGCTCGTGAAGGATGTTGGGTATTATTCTATGGGCAATAAGCCAGGAAGTGACTTGATCAGGGTGGCCTTTGTATTCAGAGTTCCACAAAACATGAAAGAAATCACTCTTGCTTTTTTGACAAGAAAGGTATCTAATACAGAGAATTATCTGCTTACAAGTCATTAGATGGGCTGGAGGAGTAGGCCTTGTCCTGGGTCTCAAAGAGGGATTCCTAGAACATCACGGCAGCGCTCACCCACCAGGGGAGCCATTACCTCTACTTCAATGAGGAAGCTGGGGAATCAGAAGATGAGCTGCACCTGCTGGCCTCAGAGCACAACGTACAGGCAGCAATCCAGCTTCCACAGGCCACAGCTGCAACCATAGCTGCAGATCTGCACTGCACCTGCTAAACACACACCTGCTGGAGCCACACCGGTTAGACCCACACCTGCTGGAGCTACATCTGCCAGACCCACACCTGCTGAAGCCACACCTCCTAGACCCACGTCTACTACAGCCAACCTCGTTAGACCTACACCTGCTAGAGCCACAGCCCCCACACCCGCACCTGCTGGAACCACCTGCAGAGGTGAACGCCTGCACCCTGCCACCTCTCTCCCTGCCTCACTCTGTGCTAGCTCAGATCACCTACATCTGTCTTAAGCAGAGCCTAAGTTGGAATCTACAGTTTATGGAGTCTAGGAAATACAGTCCTCACCTTTCCAGCCTTTGCAGGAGAGAAAGGCACACTGCGAGGAGGTTGGAAAAGAGGTTGAATACACTCAAGTACTGCATCCTTTTCAAAAGATCACTTTGGGGTTTATGTAGAAACTGGATCAGAGGAGGCAAAGGTGGAGGAGGGAGTCTGGATAGAAGACAGCTTCAATAGCCCGAGTGAGAGATGTTGGTTGGTCAGGCTAAAAGGGCAGGCGGGAGATGGAGACGAGAGATTAAAGCTTACATTCTGAAGGTACCATCCAAAATCCTTGCTCTGGGCTCCCAGGCCCTGGAGACTCCACTCCTGCCTTCTTCTCTGGCCTCATCTCGCTCTTCGCTGTGAGCTCCAGCCACGTCCACACTCCTCCTGCTCTTTGAACCACACAAGCTAGCTCCTACTTTAGAGCTTTTGTCCAAGCTGTTTCCCCAATCTTGGCTGCACTGCCTGGAAACTTTTGCATGTCTGATTGCTTCTTATCAAATCCCAGATTAAATGTCACATCTTCCAAGAGGCCTCCTCTGACCACACAAGTTAAAGTAACCTCCAGCAAGTCTACACATCACATTGCCTGTTTTTTAAAAGCACTGCATACTAAAGTGATATTTTCTTATTTGCCCTCTGAGCAGAGACTCCATAAGTCTGTTCATCTCTATGTCTTCTGAGCCTAGACAGGTGCCTGGCACACAGTAGACACTCAGTAAACATTCACAGATGGCTATAAGGTGTGGGAGGTGAGAGAGGAGGTGCCGAAGATGACACTCAAGTTGCTGGGCCAGACAACTGTGTAGATCCTGACGCCACAGAGATTCCATGGAAAATAAGACAAATAGTGTTTGGGGAAGACAGGAATAAGGGATTTAAGTTTTCAACGGGTTAAGCTTGAAGTCCCTGTGGGGTGGTTGGAATAATGGCCCCCAAAGATGTCCCCCTCCTACTCACCAGAACCTGTGAATATGTTGCCCATCATGGCAAAGGGAACTTTGCAGATGTGATTGAGTTAAGTCCTTGACATGGGGCATTATCCAGGTGAGCCTAATGTAATCACAGCGTCCTTATATGAGGGAGGCAGGAAACTCAGAAATAGAGAAAGAGGTGTGAAGGAAGCAGTGGTGAAAGTGATGCAAGGAAGGAGCCACAAGCCAAGGAATGTTGGCAGCTGCTTTCTCCTGTGTTTTCCCCAAAGCCTCAGAACCCTCCTCAACTTAGTGGTGTCCCAGGACATGTACCCAGGGATGCATGTCCATATCATAGCTACAAGGGAAGCTCTGCAAGTTCCCAGAATTTCTCTGCCTCTATTTTGGGAGCGGCATCTCCCAGCCTGGAAGAGGTGTTCCCATACATCCTGTGCACAGGTCCTGCTGTAGCCGCAGTATTTTTCATACCCGTTCACATAAGCTTTATAGAGTAAAGATATTAACTCTTCATCTGTCATCATGTGGCAAGTACTGTTTCATTTTTTGCTTTTTCATTCTATTTAAGGTCATTTTGCCTTTTCTGCTTTTAAGGTGCTGAACAGACTTGGTGATTCCTTAGGAGATGAAAAAAAGCTTGTGTGCCTTCTCCTCTCAGAAAATGCCAAGAAAAATCCACCTCGGGACAGGATGGGCTCCTGTGCTGCGCCATACGGCACCTTCCCAAACTAGTGCACGACGCTGCAGGAACCCTTACTATTCTCCAAGGTCTTGAAGGCTTGAACCCATCTGGGGCAGGAGACCTAACCTCAGCTCTTAAGACACTACTCAGGGGGAGGAATATGGTGCTGAGAAGGACAGGCATTAGAAGACAGAGTGCTGCATTCTGGGGCATAGCCCTTCTCATCCACCTTCTCTGCACCACCCAAGGGGATCTGCCCTCGCTTCACATGGCTGTGACCCTTACAGCCACGACTTGAATCCTTCACACAGTGTTTATTCTGCCTCAGAAGTATCTGAAGAACCTTCACATATGCCTGGTCGCCTGCATAGTCTGGAAGCTCTTGGGAATAAGGATCGCATCTTCTCCCTTGGGATTTCTCAAGCACCTAATATCTATGAGGCTGTCCTGCAGCGGCCTTTTCATGACTGCAGTAAAAGCTCATGATCACCTCCCCTGCAGCGCACGCACACACACACACACCCCACACACACACACACACCCCACACACACACACACACCCCCCACACACACACACACATACACACACGCACACATACAACACACACACACACACACACACACACGCATGGCTGTTTTTTAATCTTTCAGTTGTCAGGACCTGGAGGTGAGCTCCCAGGGCTCACACCTAATCCCCGTTTCAGGGCCAGACAATTCCCACGGCCCTTTTGCAACTGGCCCGGGACAGAAACCCCGCCTTTGGGGCCCACTTCTGCTTCCTGGTCCTCAACCGCCACACAGATGCTGTCTTCTGTTCATCTGTCATTTTTGGCCTGTCTGAACTTTGAGTGCTTGTGATTGCAGAGTATTGGATACCTGCCCAATCAATCTCAGATTTCAAATCAAAACCCATTTGTAAATGCCTCATCACAGTTGTTCCACTTCTAAACGCAAGCTTACCCAGGTCCTTTGACATGGGAGGTGGTAACTTTTTTTAAGGGACAGCATCTTTGAGTTCCCTAAGGGGCGAGCTTGACAGATAAAAGGTGCTTATTTCTTGTCACGTGGTTGTTTGCAGTTAGGCCTTTGGTTAAATTTTGGTGAGTGGTTTAACAACCAATTACAAAAGATAAATGAGGTTAGCACTGTTATATAAAGGGACAAGCCTCAGACAGAACTCTAATCCTCTACTGTAATCTGCTTTTCTGAGCCCTGAGTCCAAAGATCTGAAAGTCTTGTGGCTCCCATCATGAGGATGAGATGTTCCAAGGCAGTCCACCGAGCTGGTCTCATTTCAGTGAGCTGCCACCCGCAACGTGCCGGCTCACCA
Source organism: Sapajus apella (assembly GCF_009761245.1). Taxonomy (NCBI): domain Eukaryota; kingdom Metazoa; phylum Chordata; class Mammalia; order Primates; family Cebidae; genus Sapajus; species Sapajus apella. The sequence goes on from NW_022436972.1 coordinate 846,950, forward strand.
AACCCCGCCTCCTCCCCGCCACCCCACCTTCTCATTAAACCAGCACCATGCTCGCACCATCGTGTCTCCGCAAGGCTTCTCAGACCTGTCTCCTCTGCCCCATTCCCACCAATCGTGCCTCAGTTCCTTTTCCTTTTTTTTTTTTTTTTTTTTTTGAGACAGAGTCTGGCTCTGTTGCCAGGCACTAGGCTGGAGTGCAGTGGTGCAATCTCGGCTCACTGCAACCTCCACCTCCCGGATTCAAGCAATTCTCCTGCCTCAGCCTCCCAAGTAGCTGAGACTACAGGCGTGCGCCACCACGCCCAGCTAATTTTTGTATTTTAAGTAGAGACAGGGTTTCACCATGTTGGCCAGGATGGTCTCTATCTCTTGACCTTGTGATCCGCCCGCCTCGGCCTCCCAAAGTGCTGGGATTACAAGCGTGAGCCACTGTGCCTGGCCTGTTCCTTATCTTCTTGTCACACTAGGATTATGGCAAAGGGATCCTGTCTCTCTCTCTTTCTCTCTCTCTCTCCCTCTTTCATCTGTGTATGATGTTCCTGGTGGATTGCTCTATAACACAAACGTCCTTCACATTCTCAGGAACCCCCTAAGCACCTCCAGGATGAAAGGCTGATCCAGGGACCCACCGGCCTCTGCCCACCCTCCCAGGCCCCCACCCCACAAACAGCTCACAGGATGTGCATGACTCGCTCCTGTTGGAGTTACACCAGCGACTCCCTCTGCCTGTGTTTTAAAATATAGGTCGTATTATTTTTCAGGTATGGGGAGGCCAATAGATCAGGAGACGACTGCTACTGAAAAGGTAGCTGCTACGGATCCCGGGCCGGGGGTGGGCGGGCCTCACCACACAGGAAGCACCAGGGTTGCCTGGTGGCAGAGGCAGCAGGGAATACGTGGGCAAGAGCCTTTCGTGTGGTTTCCATGGGAAGGAGCAGGTGAGGGGGAGTTAGCGGGCTCAGGATTAGCTGGCTTGAGTGATTGCAGAGAGCTGGGGGGCGCACAGGCGCTGCCCCCAGCTGCTCGGTGTCTGGCTCTGGGGTGATCAGGGCGAGGGACTAGCACCCTGGAAGGGGAGAGCTCACACTTGTTCCTGGCTGCATCATTTGCGTTCTCTGAGGTCAGCTAACCCATGGTAGGGGCAGTCCCTTCCAGGCCAGCAAGTCCCCAGATGTCAAAGCACCCAGTACAGAGATTAGAAAACATGGTCCACAAAGCCTGGAGCATCTTTTCTTCAGCCCTGGCAAGGGGTGGGCAGCGTGGCACAGCAGAGGCTCGGGCAGCTCCCATGGCAGGCCAGCCAGGTGCCCTCTCCGAGCCTTGGTGCCCCTTCTATAGAGGAGGTCAAGAGACAAGAGGAGGGGGGCATGCCCAGCATAGTGCTCGGCACATGGCACTGAGTGTCTGTGTCCCCCCTTCCACCTGTGTCCTTCCAAGAAGCAGCAGAGCGGCTCCTTCCCTAGGGAAGTGCTTCCTCCCTTCAGTCTGGGTTCTTTGCTCTCCTCAGGCCTGGCACTGGCCTCTACTGCAGCACTTCCCACGCCAGATTGGGTGTGGCTGTGTCTGTCTGTCACCTCCGCTGGACACAGGGAGGGCAGGAACAGGTTGTCCACATCTGAATCCCAAGGGCCCATTGCAGAGCCTGGGTCTTGGTTAAAGAGGCTTGCTCAGCTAACATTTGCAAAGTTTCACCGTCTCCCAAAGGAATGTTCCCTGTGGGCCCACGTGGGAACAGGCCTCCTGTCTACTTTCCTCTGCATGAAGTCAGACCACGTCATTAGCACCGCTGGGCCTCAAGAGGCCAGCACCAGCTGGAGTGGCTGCATCTCAGCTCAGGAACTGATTTCCCGAGCACACCCCAGCACGTGTGCACACCAGAGACACCTGGAGTGCTCCTGCTAATGAGGAAAGCCGCCGTGCCGCACCTGCTGGGAAGTGAGGACCTCTCTTCTCACCTCTGCCTTCCCAGAAGAATCCCTGGTATAGGACTGGACAGCTGGCTCCCGAGCCTGCCCTGGGAGTGCTGCCCCCAGCAATGGCCCATGCTTCTCCAGACTGAAGCCAGCCAGGTTTCACTGGTGATCTCAATGCGTAGGAACGGATGGCATAGAACATAGCAAGGAAGAGCTACCCCATTTCTAACAATGCTTAATGATAAAGTGCCATTAACTGCACATAGGCTCCGTATAACCAGCTGAGTGCTGAGTGCCAAGTGCTGAGTGCCAAGTGCCAAGTGCTGAGTGCCAAGTGCCGAGTACTGAGTGCCGCCCAGCGCCACCCCTCTTAGGCTTTCTTACTTCTGCCCCCGACCCCCACCTCATAGCCAGTGCCTGGGCTGCTTTGGGGACATTCACAGATGGGCTCCCGTTCAGGAGGACTGGTGCGGGGCTTCCAGCTCCAAGGGCTTGGAGTTGTTGGGTCTTCTCTTTGTCACATATTTCCTCCTCCGCTGTTGTGGGACTTGTGACATTTGTTCATGGGAAAGAGAGAGCAGAGAGGAGGGCACCCGGCAGCTGCTTCTGAAATGTGTGCTCTCTAGAGGGCAAGGGGCTGGGACGGAGGGAAAGACAGCTGCTGGGCCAGCAGGCTTTCTAATTCCCTGATCCCACACCTGGCTCCCTGCCACATCAGTGCCTCAGATGCCTGGAGCCCTCATGGGGTAGAGGGGCGGGGCACAGCAGCAAGGAGCAGGTTGGCAAAGTGACATTCATTCTGTCTTCTAAAAACACTTGTGGCCGGGCGCGGTGGCTCAAGCCTGTAATCCCAGCACTTTGGGAGGCCGAGGCGGGTGGATCACGAGGTCAAGAGATCGAGACCATCCTGGTCAACACGGTGAAACCCCATCTCCACTAAAACTACAAAAAATTAGCTGGGCATGGTGGCGTGCGCCTGTAATCCCAGCTACTCAGAAGGCTGAGGCAGGAGAATTGCCTGAACCCAGGAGGCAGAGGTTGCGGTGAGCGAAGATCGCGCCATTGCACTCCAGCCTGGGTAACAAGAGCGAAACTCTGTCTCAAAAAAAAAAAAAAAAAAAAAAAAAAAACACTTGTTCAGTTCTTTACATGGACCGGACAGTGATTAGGTGTGAAGGATACAAAGAGTAAAAACGGATTTTCCTCACTGCACTTGGGTTCTACCTGAAGAGTCAAATAAGTAATGATGCAAATAAAATGTGACACAGCACACCTGATTCAACCTGGAGGGGACAAGGAGGCTTCTTGGTGGAGGTGATGCCTTAGCTGAGTCTTGAAGGAGATGTGTGTTAACCACATGAAAAAGAGAGAGGAAGGACAGAACTGACCATCCAAAGGAACAAGGCAAAAGGATGCTGCATAACAAGAAACTAATATACCTGCACCAGATATTCACAAATCTTAGTCTGCAGATCCAAAGGAGGTCACATCAATTATATTAAGGTGTTCCCCAATGCGAAAAACAGAATGCCCGGCTCAAAGTCAGACTGGTGCTTTTCAAACCTGTGTGCACACAGATCACCAGGAATCTGGCTGAAATAAAGGCTGATTGGGAAGACCAGGGGTGGGGCCTGAGATTTTGCACAAGCTTGTTAGAAATGCAGAATCTACTTAATAACGTAATTGGCCAATATAACTGATAATACGATTGATGTGAGCTGTGGACCACACTTTGGGAAGCAAGGATCAAACATCAAGAAGTCTGATCTCGGGCCAGGCACCGTAGCTCACACCTATAATCCCAGCACTTTGGGAGGCTGAGGCAGGTGGATCACCTGAGATCAGGAGTTCGAGACCAGCCTGGCCAACGTGGTGAAACCCCATCTCTACTAAAAATACAAAAATTGGCCAGCTGTGGCGGCGTGTGCCTGTAATCCCAGCCACTCAGGAGGCTAAGGCAGGAGAATCACTTGAGCCCAGGAGGCCGCCATTGCAATGAGCCAAGATCACGCCATCACACTCCAGTCTAGGTGACAAGAGTGAAATTCTGTCTCCAAAAAAAAAAAGAAGAAGAAGAAGAAGTCTGATCTCACATAGCAAGATACCTGGACCAGGCTGCTCCACCGTGGATTCAGTGGCTCATCAATGTCACCAAGGGTTCAGGGTCCTTGGTCTTTTGTTCTGCCATCCTCACCCTATGTCCTCACAATCTAAAGACAGTGCTACAGCCGCAGACATCCCATGCTCCTGCAGCGGGATCACAGACAGGAACAGAGGGTGCTTCTCCACACAGGCTCTTTCTTTTTATCAGAAGAAGTCTTTCTCAGAAGTGTCCTGTATTAGTTGGGTTCTCCAGAGAAACAGAACCAATACATAGAAAGAGATTGGTGATAAGGAATGAGCTTATGTGATGAAAAAGGCTGACAAGGCTGGGCGCGGTGGCTCACACCTGTAATCCCAGCACTTTGGGAGGCCAAGGCGGGCAAATCACAAGGTCAAGAGATCGAGACCACCCTGGCCAACATGGTGAAGCCCCGTCTCTACTAAAAACACAAAAATTAGTTGGGTGTGGTGGCGTGCGCCTGTAGTCCCAACTACTTGGGAGGCTGAGGCAGGAGAATTGCTTGAACCCGGGAGGCAGAGGTTGCAGTGAGCTGAGATCATGCCACTGCACTCCAGCCTGGCACCTGGCGACAGAGTAAGACTCTGTCTCCAAAAAAAGAAAAGGCTGACAAGTCCCAAGAGCTGCAGGCTGAGTCAGCAAGCTGGAGACTGGGGAGCACTGACGGTACACTTCCGGCCCTGAGGCAGGCAGCCTCAAAACCCCGGAAGAGCTAATATTTTGGTTCAAGTTCAAAGGAAGGAAATAGTCCATGTCCCAGTTCAAAAGCCGTCAGGCAGGGGGAATTCCCTCTTACTCCGGGGAGGGTCAGCCCTTTTGCTCTATTCAGGCCATCGACAGATTGGATGAGACCCACCGCACTCGGGAGGGCCACTGGCTTGATTCAGTCCACTGACTTAAATGTTAATCTCATCAAAAACACCCTCACAGTAACACCCGGAATAACATTTGACCAAATACCTGGGCATCCTATGCCCCATGCAAGTTGACACATAAAATTAATCATCACGTCCTCAGCTGGCCCACTGTATGTTTCACCATGCCCACTTCTAAACCAAATGTTTCCCACACTCATGGAGGGAAGTGGGAGTGGACCCTTTAAACAACCTTCCAGGGTTGGATCCAATTCTGTGTGCATACTGCTGCCAACATTGAGTGGAATCAAACTGGGTTCTTTAGCAAAGGAGAGGAAGAGTGGCTATTGGGTATTTATCCCAGGAATGCAAATTTAGTTTAACGTAAAAAAAAATCAATCAGAATTATTCACCATATGAAGAAAATAAAGGACAAAAACCACATGATTATCTCAATAGACACAAAAAATTTTGACAAAGTTAAACAATCATTTCTCATAAAAACTGTCAGCAGACTAGAAATATAAGAGAACTTCCTCAACCTAGTAACTGGCACCTTTTTTTAAAAAAATCCTAAACCAATGTCATAATTAAGGATGAAACTGAGTTCTTTTCCCTAAGATCTGGAACAAGGCAAAGACGTCCTCCCTTATCACATCAATTCAACACTAAAGGGAAGAAGGTTCTAGACAGAGTAATAAGGCATGATAAATCGATGAAAGGCAGGCAAACTGGAAAAGAAAAAAAATCTTTTTTTTTTTTTTTTTTACAGACAGCATTACTTTGTAGGAAATCTTAAGAAATCTGATTTTTAAAAACCTACTGGAACTAATAAACAAGCCTAGCAGGGTTGCAGGATAAAAGATAAACATATAAAAATCAATTATATTTCTGCATTCTTGCAAAAAACAATCTGAAAAAAGAATTAAGAAACAGTTCCATTCATAATAGCTAAAAATATAAAATAGGGATAAGGCTGACAGAAGACGTGCAAGACCTGCATATTGGAAAAGCACTTGCAGCTGCCACCGGTCAGGGGCCAGGGCATGGCTCAGCTGAATCCGCTGCTTAGGTCCCTGGAGGCTGCAATCAAGGTGTAGCTTGCAACTGAGATCACCAATCTGATGCGTGAGAACCTCTCACAAGCTCTTTCAGCTTTTAGGCAGAATTGTTTCCTGCGGCTGTAGGGCTCATAGATAAATTCATTTGCTTGAAGGCCAATAGTGGTGTGTCTTTCTGGTGCCACTTTTAAGAACTCCCCTAATTAAGTCAAGCCCACTTAAGATAACATCCTTTTTTCTTAGCTCAAAATCAGTGCACTAGTAATCTGATCATAGGTGTGAAATCCCATTATATTTACAGGTTTCTGCCCACATCCCCATCAAGGAAATGAAATTATGCAAAGCACATATACCAGGAATCTTGGAGGCTTAGAATTCTACCAACCACAACTTGTAAACAGATGACTGCAAAACATTGCTGTGAGAAATTAAAGAAGGCCAAAGTAATTGAAGAGATGCACCATGTTCATGGATGGGGTGGAGGGCTATCAATATTGGCAAATATCAATTTTTTCCAAATTGATTTACAGAATGAATGCAATCAAAATCAAAATCTAAGCATGCTTTTTTGGTAGACATTGACAAGCTGATTCCAAAGTTCATATGAAAAGGTAAAGAGTAGCGAAAACCTAGAAGGGCGAAAACAACTTTGAACAAGAAAGTCAACGTTGGAGGACAAACACTATGTAATTTTAAGACTTATCATAAGGCTATGGTTATCAAGTCAGTGTAGTATCAGTGTCATGACAGATAAACAGATCAAATGAAACAGAACAGAGATTCAAGAAACAAACCCACATATACCTGTAGAACTGATTTTAGCCAAAGGTGCACAGGAAACTCTGTGAAAAAAATTAGTCTTTTCCATAAATGGTTCTAGAAAAATTGGATACCCACATGTAAAAAAGAAAAAACACTTTGATCCAAGTCTTATACCATATATAAAAATCAGCTTGAAAGAGATAATATACCTAAGCATAAAACCTAATACTGAAACTTCTAGAAGAAAACACAGGAAAAAATTCTTTACATCTTGTGTTAGGCAATGATATTAGACATAACACTAAAAGCATGATCCTTAAAAGAAAAAAAAGGACAAATTAGACTTTGTCGAAATTAAGATTTCTGCTTTTCAAAAAACATTAAGAAAGAAAAAGCCTGACCAACATGGTGAAACCCCGTCTCTACTAAAAATACAAAAAAAAAAAAAAACTAGCCAGGCATGGTGGCATGTGCCTGTAATCCCAGCTACCCAGAAGGCTGAGGCAGGAGAATTGCTGGAACCCAGGAGGTGGAGGCTACAGTGGGCTGAGATCACGCCATTGCACTCCAGCCTGGGTGACAGAGCAAGACTCTGTCTTAAAAAAAAAAAAAGGAAGAACACAAAAAGACAAACCACAGACTGATAGAAAATATTTGGAAATAATATGTCTGATAAAGAACTTGTATTCCAATGTGTTTTATAAAACCTCTTAATATTTAATAGTAAGAAAACGAACAACACAATTTTTCTTAATGGGCAAAAAATGTGTAGACTTTTCACCAAATAAGATATTCAAATGGCAAATAAGGATATACAAGTGGCAAATAAGCACATGAAATCATGATCAACATCACTAGTCATTAGGGGAAATGCAAATTAAAATTATGAATACCACTATATGTCTATTAGAATGGCTAAAATTAAAGACTGGCAATACCAAGTGTGGTGAGTATATGGAGCAACGGGAACTCTCACAGCTGATGCAAATGTGAAATGGTTCAAGCACTTTGGAAAACAGTTTGGAAGTTTCTTTAAAAGCTAAACATGAACCTATCATATAGTCCAACAATTGTACTCCTAGATATTTGCTTTAGCAAAATGAAAGCATATGGATGTACAAAGATTTGTATGTGAATGCCCACAGAAGCTCTACCTGTAATAGGTCCAAACTGGAAACCACCCAAATGCCCATCAATACGTGAGTGGAAAATCTCAAAATATATTCATACAATGGAATATGACTCACAAAGGAAATGAACAATTGACACACGCAACAACATTGATGAATCTCAAAATAATTATGCTGAGTGAAAGAAACCAGACCAAAAAAGAATACATGTTGTATGATTCTAGTTTGTCTCAGTCAACCCCTCTGGGCTGCTGTAACAGCATATCATAGACTGGGTGACTTAAACAATGGAAATTTATTTCTCACAGTTTTGGAGGCTGGGAAGTCCAAGATCAGGATACGAGGATGTCAGGTCATGGGCGGGGCTCTCTGCCTGCTTTGCAGCCAGCCGCCTTCTTGCTGTGTTCTCTCATGGTGGAGAGCAGAGAGAGGTGAGCAAGTGCTCCTGTCCCTTCTTTAAGGACACTAATTTCATTCATGATGGCTCCACGTTTGTGACCTAATCACCTCCTAAATGTCCCACCTAATACCATCACATTGGTGGTTAGGATTTCAATATATAAATTTTGGAAGAACATGTATGTGTTATTCAGTTCATAACGCATTTATTTAAAATTCTACAAAATACAAACTTACCTAGAATGAAAGAAAGCAGATCAATGAGACAGGGAGGAAGGAGGCAAGGGAGACTAAAAAGGGGCACAATAGAACTTTTGGGGGTGATGGATATGTTCATTATTTTGGTTGCAGTGATGATTTACAGCCATATACATATGTCAGAATGTATCAAATTGTCCCATTTTTAAATGTGCAGCTTATTATGTATCAGTCATGTCTCAATAATACTATTTATTTTTTTTTTTTTTTTATTTTTTTTTGAGACAGAGTCTTACTCTGTCACCCATGCTGGAGTGCAGTGGCATTATCTCAGCTCACTGCAACCTCCTCTTCCCCAGTTCAAGCAATTCTCGTGCCTCAGCCTCCCGAATAACTGGGATCGCAGGTGCACACCACCATGCCTGGCTAATTTTTGTACTTTTAGTAGAGACAGGGTTTCACCATATTGGCCAGGATGGTCTCGAATCCCTGACCTCAAGTCATCTGCCCACCTTGGCTTCCCAAAGTGCTGGGATTACAGGCGTGAGCCACTATAATGACTGGCTCTGTGTCCTTTTGATGCAGCCCATTGAACTCTGACAGCTTCCTTGCTTTTTGGTCCATGAAACCAGACTCACCTTATACTTTCTCTGGCTAGATCTGGAGACAGCCATTTCTCCAAAAGCCCTGGTTCCTTGGTGAGGAACTTAACTATACAAAATTGCTGACATTCAACATCTTTGACATGCAAAAACAGTAATTTCTATAGTAATGTTTCAACCTAAAACAAGAAACCAAGACCTAGATTCTAAGCATCTTCTTTACCACAGTCATGTCACTGTGTCTAGCTTTTTCAGTGGATGGAGCTAGGAAATGCAAGTTTTTTATTTTTATTTATTATTTATTTATTTATTGAGATAGAGTCTCACTCTGTCCCCCAGGTTGGAGTGCAGTGGCACAGTCTTGGCTCACTGCAACCTCCACCTCCTGGGTTTGAGTGGTTTTCATGCCTCATCCCCCTGAGTAGCTGGGACAATAGGCACCCGCCACCACGCCCGGCTAATTTTTAAATTTTTTTGTAGAGCCAGGATCTCACTGTGTTGCCCAGGCTGGTCTTGAACTCCTGAGCTCAAGTGATCCACCTGCAAGTGCTGGGATTACAGGTGTGAGCCACTGTGACTAGCTGGAAATACAGTTTTTTTTTTTTTAATTATACTTGACATCAATAATATCAACTCAACATGAAAGGTTTGTTTCCTTCTTTAATGTTATATTTATATTTCATTTTTCTTACCTTGAAAATCTTGGTTCATATTATATAAACAAATTTACCTATTCATTTTATCCTATAATATACATTCATCTCAAAATTACTACAATTAGTAAAACCGAACAAAATTTAAAATTTCGTCGCTGTTATTTTTGATCTTAGGCTATATCACAGTCGTGGGTTTTGTTTTTGTTTTTTTGCTCAAAGTCACTTGAAATAAATCTTTTCATCTGTTCAGTTATGTTTGTAGCTGGATTTGGAGGTGGGAGAGGAATCCTACATACTCACTCTGAAATTTATATGAAAGAACAAGGGCGTGTAAGTAGCAAGTTACATTTGAAAACAGAGAGCATGTTAATATATCAGCTTTTCCAGTTACCATTATTGTCTAAAGAATTACCCAGAGGCTTCCCTGTGTGAAATGCAAGGTGGAAAAGTTCAGTTTTATTCATCAATAGCTTATAATTAAGACATGTCTGATAGGCAGATTAGTTAGCTTGTTTGTTTCAAAGGGTAGAGAGAAGATAATTAACTTATTTCATCATAAATATTGGAGGGGAAGTGATAGGGAAATCTTGCCTTATCACACAATCTTCCTAACAATTTGATGAGGGAGTTACATTTATCTCTAGTTTACAGAAGGAGAAACTGGGAGAGATTAAGGACCTTGATCTCAATTCAGACTCTTGGCCTGGGTGATTCCAGTGCCAAAGAACGCATATTTTACCCCAAAAGAGGCACTCTAACTCCTGTCGAATTGACCTTTCAACGCACTGACCTTTCAACAGGTCCCACTCCGCTGTCAGGTGCCATGGGCTGTGAGCTGAACTAGGCACACTCAGGGGCTGTGCTGTTACCGCTCAGGGCTTCTGCGTCTTTATCCTCTGGTCATCCTGTACACTGGGGTCTACCAGCTTGACAAGCACCAAGGAGAAATGAGTGCACCACGCAGCAAACCCACATTGGACTCCCTGTAATTAAAGGACCCAGGAACTCAGAGAACAACCACCTGCACTTGTGCGTTAGAGGAAGGTGGCTGATGAGTGACAAGGCACAGCTGAGCCAGCTTCCCCGGTGGAGTGGAGGACAGGAGTAATCATTGCCCACCAACCACATACCTGGGAGAGGTGCAGCATTTCCAGCCATGAGGCACCAGCTCACTCAGACTTGAAGGCTGAAGGAGAGTGACGGGAGGTGGAAACACCCTAGAGGAAACTTTGCTTTCTGTCTTCTCCTAGCTGAGAAGGCACTAGCTGCTGGCTTTCCTATTGCAATTGATGTATGACTATATGTAGTTTTCACTGATTTCTCTTAATGCACACACCAAACACGTGTTCACTCAGTACACATGTATTGTGAGTCTACTCCCTATCAGTCAAAAGAGAAAAAAAATTACCCAAAACTTAGTGGTAATGAACTCCCACGTTCATTGCAACTGTAACCACAATAGTCAAGATATGGAATCAACCTCTGTTTGTGAATGAATAGATAAATAAATTTTCGTATACATAGAATACTACTCAGCCATGAAAAAGAATGGAATCCTATCATTTGTGGCAAAAAAGATGAACCCGGAGGACATTATGCTAAGTGAAATAAGCCAGATATGAAAAGACAAACGCTGCATAATCTCACTTACATGTAGAATTTTTTTAAAAAATCAAACATGTAGAAGCAGAGAGTAGAATGGTGGTTACCTGGAATGGGGAAATGGCAAGAAGTAGGTCAAAGAATCCTAAGTGATAGCTATGTAGGATGAGTCAGTCTAGAGGTCTAATGCCCAGCATGAAGACTATGGTTAACTTGCATTGTAGACTGAAAATCTGCAGAGAGATTTTAGGTACTCTTACTACCAACAAAAAAAGGTAACTATGTGATGGATATATTAATTGCTTGACTGTAATCACTTCAATGTGTATATGAAACATCGTGTTGTACATCTTAAATTTATGCAATAAAAATAGAAAGGGCAAAAATGGTAAATAAATAGGTGAAAGGCTCCTCAAAATCTTGGAACAGGCTCAGACTCCCCATCCCTTCCCCATACATCATGAGTCACTCAGGGCCACGTGGCAAGATTACTAAGCCTACTTAAGTAATGCAGCTGACAAACCATTTCCAAATACAAATGTGACGTGCGTGTTCCTAAAAATTCCACACACTGCTAAATCACTCAATAAGCAACACAGGGCTTCGGGGAGCAAATGAGGTTGGGGAAAAAACTCTAAGCATCATCAGCAACACATTAAAAATGAATAAAGACAGTAGCACAGTTTTGCACATATTACATGGTTAAGAAATACAAAAATAGTACAATGCAAATGGCACTGTACCTTGAAAAAGACTGTAGTTTGCTTGTGGAGGGGGGCTGGGAAGGGTTGGGGCTGCTGTGCCATTGTAAATGGTGGGAGGAGCATTATCTGAAATCATACAGAAAGCCGTAACAACTGCATGGATGGATGGGGCTTATTGACGTTGGTTTGCATTGGTACCAAGCATCACAGGGGAGCAATCTTTTATATCCTTAAATCCTAGAGCATGTTTTTCTGTATTTGAGATATAGGTCCTTTGAGACACGTGTTTATAAAAAAGTTTAAAATGGCTGGGCGTGGTGGCTCATGCCTGTAATCCCAGAACTTTGGGAGGCCAAGTCAGGCAGGAGGTCAGGAGTTCGAGACCAGCCTGGCCAACATGGTGAAACCCCATCAACTCCATTTCTACTAAAAATACAAAAATTAGCCAGGTGTGGTGGTGCTTGCCTGTAATCCCAGCTACTCGTGAAGCTGAGGCAGGAGAATCGCTTGAACCTAGGAGACGGTGTTTGCAGTGAGCCGAGATTGCGCCACTGCTCTCCAGCCTGGATGACAAGAGGGAAACTCCATCTCAAAAAAAAAATAAATAAATAAAAGTGAAAATGTGATCGAATAGATAGACTTTTGAATTAACTTCTGCATTACTGCTAGAAATTCATTTGGACTTTCTCATCTACACTCATAGCTTTGGAAATTGGAGCAATGCTTGGAACAACTGAACCAGTCATTCCTGGTACTGAGGAATCTTGGAACAGGTTCCAAGAATCTGCAGGATTTGGCAACTTCCATTTAAGGTCTTCACATAGAGATAATGCTTTCTTCATCAAACCTAGTCTTTGGCATTCTGAACCAGGAGGATTAGATGTGTTTGAGATATTGAATGAGTGGATTTTTAATATAGAAAAGCTCATATGTGCAAAAGCATAGCAAAACATAGCCCTCTGGGATAACGTACGAGGCAAACCAAGGTAGTCGGTAAATGTTTGAGGTGTGCATCACACGCGTGTCTTAGCACATCAGAGCCTAAGGCCAGGGAGTGAACAGGAGCTTGAAAAATGCTCCTTAATATCAAAAGAACACAATAAAAATATTAAAGACTGCGTTATTGGTATCCCGATTCCATTCTTTTCCATGAAACTAAAGAGTCTTCCAAAGTCATATTAATTTCAGCCCTAAAAGTTACCACCTCAACAATGCCAGGAAGTCAAGACAAAATCGCAGTGGCTCCAGATAAAAACCACCCACCCAGGACGGAATATAGCATTTGGGAAATGCAGGCTGGTTTGTGCGGTAGCCACACGTGAAGGCTAAGAGCTCCATTCACCACCGCACCGCGGGCGTGCAGATGGCGGCCGCACTCCCAGCTTCTCTCCCACAGCTTCCTTGCGCCAAGGACAGCACCTGCTGCCTTCACAGGGCACCAGGCCAGGGTGCAAGGCTGCAGACTTCTTCTTCCATGAGGAGCCTTCCCCGCCGACTCACTTCCCATAACCAGCCCCTCTGGTAAGAAAGCACTTCCAAAGGGCCATTCGAATTAGGACAGTTCTACACACTTCCCATTTGAGGACAGAGAAAAAGTCAGCGTGGATGGGTTGATCTCCAGAGCCCCATGACAGTCACAGCAGCAAGGAGGCAACAGAGAGGAGAACAGAGCAAGAGGGAGAGGAGCAGTGCCGTAGGAGACATCGGGAGAGGGCAGAGGGGTAGAACCCACGTGCACCGAGTGCCCTTTGCATTGGGGCGGCTCCCCTCCCAGCGCTGGGAGCCTCCCCAACGGGCCCTGAAACACAGGTGAGGGGATTGGGCAGGTGAGGGAGGGATTTCTGGACCTCAGCAAAGTGGGCTGGGCCAGAGTTGTGTGTGGGAGTCTCCTTCCCGCCCCAGGCCCCGCAGAGAGGATCCGCAGAGAGGTGGCTTAAGACGGTAGGTGGAAAAAGGTTGGCCCTTCCTCACCTCCGCCACTCTGCTCCCCATTTTCAGAATGCACAGATCTGCCGTTTTGGGCGGCCTGGAGACAATCACTACGAAATCCCAGCGTGCCCCCCTCAGCTCCAGGACCTGCTGGAAGGGGCCAGGGAAGCCTGCAGGAAGAGGCCGAGCGGAGGGAAACCACTGGCAATGCAGGCGCCTGATGACCACACAGGGCTGGCCACTCACCTCCACACCGCGCGGCAGGGCGCTAAACGGACCCTACTGGCGCTCTGTAGTGGGGGAGGTTTTATGACCGAACATTTAGAGGTCAAGATATGAAATCATATTATAGTCAGATTTACACATAAATGTAAATAAGAAAAGTGGTTTTCTTTGTGACTTTTAAAAAATGTGTGTTCTATAATTTACATGTGATCTGTATGATAAATATTAAAAATGTTAATATCTATATATATCAACTATATTAAAATACATACTTCAACATGATTAGAAAAAAAGTATAAAATGTAAACAATGGCTGCCTCTGGATGGGGAAGTTAAAGGCATTTTTTATTTCCTGCTGTATAATCTTCATTTTTCAAATTTTCTAAAGTAATATTAATAACAGTAATATTAATAGCAGCATCCCATTGAACATTTGCTATATGCCAGCCACTAACTAAACACTTAAAATACAGTAATTCATTGTAACTAAACAATCACCCTAAAAGGTGTTCACCAAAAAGAACCACAAGATCGGGGCCGGGCATGGTGGCTCTCACCTGCAATTCCAGCACTTTGGGAGGCCAAGGCAGGAGGATTAGCTGAGCTCAGGAGTTCCAGACCAGGCTGGGCAATGTGGTGAAACCCCATCTCTACTAAAATACGAAAAAGCTAGCCAGACGTGGTGGCATGTGCCTGTCCCAGCTACTCAGGAGGCTGAGGCAGGAGAATTGCTTGAACCAGGGAGGCCGAGGTCACAGTGAGCCAAGGTTACCCCACTGCACTCTAGCCTGGGCGACAGAACAAGACTCTATCTCAAAAAAAAAAAAAAAAAAAAATCACAAGATCTACAAATTAAGAAAGGGGGACTTTATTTCTTGTAAAGGGTTGTAAAGCATACAAGGTGGCCGTCCCGCAGGCTGGAAAGCACAACTTCCCACAAAGACTAGGGACAGGCATTTCAAAGGAGGAGGAGTTGAGGCAGGAATGTATGCTAAACAGCTTGGCAAAGTATACATATTCAACAGATTATAGGGGAAGCTATGAATATTCATGAAGAGGGTCCTGATGCATGCATATTGAATAAACTTGCCTGTCATGTATGACCCCATGTTCACCTTGGGGTGGAGACCTAACATTTAAGTGCGTTGCAATTAGGCCCTATGAGTTAAAAGGTGAAGCAGTGGACACAAAGGTACTCAGTGTGCAGCCTCCCTAAACTGGCCAGAACCAGTCCATGGGCGGTGATCTCATCAGGAGAAAGTTACTGAAATTAGTCTGTTTTCCAGTGAAAGCAGTAGTTACGGCTGGCGGCACAGGGACTGAGGGTCCGTTTGGCAGCATCTGATGATCGGTAGGATGAAAATTGTTTTACTATTGCTTATCTCAAGGCCAGCCCTGGTTTAGCTGCTAGAGAAAAATTAAAACCTTGTGGCATATAGGCATAGTTTATTTCTGAATTGCAGGTGTATGTGACTTAACCCTTGCCTGGCATAGCCTTAGGTCCTATATATAGTCTGGTGTCTTATTCCCACAGTCTATTCTGTCAGCCTTGTGATCTTTATCTTACCATGAATGCCAGTCAGTTGTGTCTAAACTGCAAAAGGGAGCAGGTACAATGAGGCATGTCTGACCTCTCATCCCATCATGGCTGGGAACTCAGTTTTTAAGCTTTTTCTGGGGTCCCCTTGGCCAAGAGGGGGTCTGTTCAGCCAGTGGGGGAGTGGGTAGGAGGTCTTAGGATTTTATTTTTAGTTTACAAAGGTAAGGGTGTTCAGATCCCCATTTCACTGTCGAGGAAACAAGGGTATGGAAAAGTAAAGTAACTTGCCCAATATCACAGACTGGTAAAGTGGCTGAGTCTATTCTTTTTTTTTTTTTTTTTTTTAACTGGTAATCAATTTAAGTTGACTTAAGCATCTGCGATGGTGGCTTCCACCTCAACTCCTGGCTCAATACTGATGGGAGTCAGCTACTTAACAATCTCAGAAGGGCTGTGGGAGTCAATGAGTCGCTTGTGCATTCTCATCCGAAAACAATCTCATGTGTTAGAACCTTATCACAAGGAGTTTTTCTTCTAGTGATTCTCAAGGTCTTGGTAGGCATCTGAATTGGTCCTTTGCCTTTGGGATTTTTGCCTTTGCTCCTCTGACCAAGTCAGCACACAACTTCTCCAGGGAGTTTATATGGCAGCTCGTTAGAGTGATTTGAATTCAGTGAATCACCATGTCCAGCTCCATGGGTGTTTTTCTGGGTCTTTAAAAGTGGTGGCTGCACCGTGGCTCCTGACCCACCGGCTTGTTCCTCGGTGAGAGCTGATAATGGTGAATCGGGAGCAGCAGTGGGCAGACCACAGCTCCACAGCACCTGCCACCGTGTCTTCCTCAAAAAGGTATTCTTAAGATTTTTTAAAAAATCTTTAAAATAAGACGTGCATGTGGGGATTGGTCATGATGATGAACTGTGAAGGTCAAGTCTCTGCCCACCAGGCTGTTTCCATGGACCACGCCCAGACAAGTGGCCTTGGGCAAGTCATTTAACCTCCCTGAGACCTGTTTCATAACCTATAAAAAGCACAAGAAAACCAACATTGGGTTGTTGAGGAGATGAAACGAGGGTAAGATCTTCTCCCAGTGCCTGTTTCAAAGTGAACGCCAGGTGAGTGGCAGCTACGGGGTATGATTGTTGCCCATGTCATGCTGTGACCTCTGCAGCAGTGGTGAGGTGTGGGGGGTGTGGCATTTGCCAGGAGAGTTGGGAGCCACCGTTGCATGAGCAGAAGTCGGCAGACTACCAGGAGAAACGTAGCTGTGGAGTGTTTTGTAAATAAAATTTCCCCAGAACACAGCAAGGCCCACTGGTTTATGTACGGTCTACGGCTGCTTTTGTATCCGACAGCGGTGGAGTGGTTGTGACAGAGGCCGTATGGCCCGCAAAGCATAAAATATGTGCTATCTGGCCCTGTACTGAAAATATCTGCCGACCCTGCAACTACAGCATGGCCAGACCAGGCTTCACCTGAAACATGAGGCAAGCAGGGTGGTCAGCACTCCCAGGACCATTCCAAAGAAGGACCTATTTCCCTATGTCCAGGAAATGCCCCTCCCCACCATCCCCTCCAGGACTTTTCTGGCTGCCTGGGGTGCAGCAGGCCCTTCCTTTCTAACAGACTCTGGCTCAAGATTCTCTTCCTCACCAAGGTCTTCCAAGCACCCCTCAAATCCCACTACCTTCCACCTGTCCTATTCCCCAAATTCTGTAGCTACCACTTCCACCTGCACACCCAGTATGTCAAAAATACCTACAAACTGGAGAGCACAGAAGAAAACCTTCCCAGGTGAGCAGCCTGATGCACCTGTATACACCTGTGCACCCCTGAAGGCTGAAGGAGGCGTGAGAATGTGGGTCCATTTGTCAAGCAGGAAACAAAAAGAAAGCTACTGTTGATGAAGCGTGGCTGTCCGGGCCAAGCTTTTCTATCATAAAAGCCATTCGGCACAGCGGCAGTCAGGAAAAAAGAGAGAAAAGAGGAAAGCGATAATTAAGCATGAGAGAGAGGAGGCTGGCAGGTGTGCCAAGCAAGGTCAGAGGCAATGGGAACAGCAGTGTGGGCAGAGAGCAGGGCTGTGACAACGCGGAGCGCTGAGTGAGGCCAGAGTGGAAGGAACGGATGCCAGGGAAAGTGAAGTGCAGGAGAGGCAGGAGGGCAGCCGCGGCTCAGCGCAGGGCAAGCAGGCTTCCCAAGGCCTAAAGGGATGCACGGAGATGTGAGGATGCAGGGCAAAGCTGCTTTTTGTACTCTGGAATAATTCAAAGGAAATTTGAAGTCAATTTTAGAAAGGTGTCCATAAAAATGTTTAATGTCATCTAAAGCAGGGGTCCCCAACCCCAGGGCCACAGACTGGTAGTGGGGCACGGCCTCTTAGGAGCAGGGCTTCACAGCAGGCGGTGAATGGGCTTCGAGCTGGTGAAGTTCTTCTGTATTTACAGAGGCTCCCCAGCTCCCGGTCGCCTGAGCTCCGCCTCCTGTCAGATCAGCCTCTGCACCAGAGTCTCATAGGAGCGTGAACCCTATTGTGTGTGGACTGCACGGTGCGAGAGATCTAGGTTGCGTGTTCCTCTTGAGAGTCTAATGCCCGATGATCTGAGGAGGGACAGGTCCTGAAAGCATCCCCCACCCCCGTTCCCCAGTCCGTGGAAGAATTGTCTTCCATGAAGCTGGTTCCTGCTGCCAAAAAGGTTGGGGACTGCTAAGCTAAAGTCAATCCAGCCGAGCGTGGCGGCTGCGGCCTGTAATCCCAGCTACTAGGAGGCTGAGGCAGGAGAATCTCTTCAACCCAGTAGGAGAGGTTGCAGTGAGCCGGATCGCACCACTGCACTCCAACCTGGGAGACAGAGTGAGACTGTCTCAAAAAAATAAAATAAGGCCGGGCGCGGTGGCTCAAGCCTGTAATCCCAGCACTTTGGGAGGCCGAGGCGGGTGGATCACGAGGTCAAGAGATCGAGACCATCCTGGTCAACATGGTGAAACCCCGTCTCTACTAAAAATACAAAAAATTAGCTGGGCATGGTGGTGCGTGCCTGTAATCCCAGCTACTCAGGAGGCTGAGGCAGGAGAATTGCCTGAACCCAGGAGGCGGAGGTCGCGGTGAGCCGAGATCGCGCCATTGCACTCCAGCCTGGGTAACAAGAGTGAAACTCCGTCTCAAAAAATAAATAAATAAATAAAATAAAATAAGAACATGATCTATAAATTGTAAACTATAAAGTACAAAATAAGTACACAGTCATACTAAGGTCAACGATTACTGTGAATTCTTTTCATGACATCTGAGTCATTCATCCATTTATTCTTTTTTTTTTTTTTTTTTGAGATGGCGTTTTGCTCATGCTGCCCAGGCTGGAGTGCAGTGGCACCATCTCGGCTCACTGCAACCTCCACCTCCCAGGTTCAAGCGACTCTCCTGCCTCAGCCTCCCAAGTAGCTGAGACTACAGATACCTGCCACCACGCCTGGCTAATTTTTTGTATTTTTAGTACAGACAAGGTTTCACTGTGTTAGCCAGGATGGCCTTGATCTCCTGACCTGGTGATCTGCCCACCTTGGCCTCCCGAAGCGCGTGATTAGAGGCGTGAGCCACCGTGACAGGCCCATTTATTCATTTATTCATTCTTAAACATCTATTAGGCTTTTGATGGTAGGGACACAAGAACATAGTTTCCGCCCTCAGGGAGCTCACATTCTGATAGGAGAGACAGGAAAGCTAACAGGCAATTATAACACAGCTGGCATGGACTAACAGGAATCAGATAAGAATGGGTTCTTACATTTTAGATTTATGAAGTGCTCCCTTTTGCCAGCCAACCATAGTTCTCTGCTCTGTACTCAGTGGGTGCTCTACCCAATGGCTCTGGTCACCTCAGGCCGGGCTAGGTCCAGGGCATTCGGGCATCTAGGAGCTGTGAGTAGACAGCCCCCGGCCAGTTCTACAGAGAGCACCTGCAGTGGTGAGTCAGTAGCTGCCACGTAGGCCGGCCTGGCTCTCTACACAGTGCCATGGGCTCTGCCTGCCACAGCAGCAGTGCTTAGGGAAGATCCGTTCTGTCACCCCAAGACCCAGCTGGTGAAGAGTCTGCACGGGAAAGCGGTGAACACATCCCCTTACACCGAGGTCCTGTTTACACTTCAGTCTCCACTCTCCCATGCTGCTCTGAGCTGAGCTGTCTTGCCCTGGGCCCTGATCAGCACTTGTCAGGAGGGGAGGGGGTGTGTTTGAATGCCCACAGATGTGTTTACATTTTGGAAACATTTACCAGCAGAAACAAGCCTCTGTACTCTGCCCAAGTTCCATGTGTTGACAGTAGGAACCGCACAAATGTTGCTTTCAAAGGGCTTACTGTTTCTGGTGATTATCACACGAACAGCGTCAGCCCTCTTGTTTGGAGCACATCCTATGTGTTAGGGTCAGAGATAAGGGTCTTAACACAACTGCATGAACCAAGTGTTACTGTCATCCTGACTCAACAGATAAACAAGCATAGACTTGGAACAATTAATTACATCACTTGCCTGAAGACACACAGTAGGTGGTAAAGCTGAGTTTTTTTAAGTTTATTTGTTTTCTTGAGACAGAGTCCGGTTCTGTCACCAGGCTAGAGTGCAGTGGCACGATCACAGCTCACTGAAGCCTTGAACTCTGGGCTCAAGCGATCCTCCCTCATTTTTAAAATTTATGTTTATTTTTTGCAGAGATGAGGTCTTGCTCTGTTGCCCAGGCTGGTCTCTAACTCCTGGCCTCAAGTGATTCACCCCAGTCAGCCTCCCAAAATATTGGGATTATAGGTGTGAACTACTCTGCCTGGCCAAAACTGGGCTTTGACGCCATAACAAGTAGGTTTAATCCTCCTGCTATGTCAACGCCAGACCCTGTCCTTTATAAGCCAGATAGTCACAGGGAGGCACCTGTCGCTTGCTGCACCCTCTGTCTAGAGCGCTCTCCCTCCAATATCTGCACAGCTCCCTCTGGCGCCCTACCTGAAACGACACCTTCTCCTCTAGTCTCCTTTGTTCCTTTTCCTGCTTTACTTTTACTCACAGAACTTACCCTTAGCTGACATCACATTATGTATCTATTATTTGTTTATTTTCAGTGTCTCCATTAAAGTCCTTGGGGGTGAGGGCTTTGTTGTGTTCACTGCTGAATCTCCAGCGCCTACAAAATAGGGTCTGGGCTCCAGAAGGTGCTGTGAAAGGACTGGATGACATTTTAGCTGAAATCCCTGGGCTCATCAGACCCTGAGCCAGGCTGTGCTTGAACCTCAGAAGCCCTTAGGGTGATCTGAATGATAAGTGTGCTATTATATTATCATTCACTAACATAATTTAAAGTATTTTCAGAACCTATAAAAATGTCATCCAAGTATTCACTACGTGTAAGTGGTATAAACTTTGCTGGGAATCATTAACTTTGGAGCAGAAATTAGATGTGACCAAATATGTTATAAAAGAAGAACTTGAAACCTCACTCTGTTAATTTTGGAAAGAGGACTCCGCAAACTCTAAGGCAAAATATATAATAATGGTTAAAGATCCTTGTGTTTTAAGAAATCATTGCCTTGATGCTTTGTATTTATTTCTATGTTTTTATTTACTTCATATATAATATGAAAGTCAAACTCACCTCTAGGACATGACAACCCAGCTCTCCCTTGTTTGCAGTTTCTGACTCTCTCTCTAGCAAGTTTGCTGCCAGAGGGTAGACCCAGCCCAGACAGTCCTAAGGAGGGTCCTCTGGCCCATCAGCCCAGAGATCCAGTGGGCTATTCCCCAACCATCCATCGCCAGCCCCTGGCCTTGTGTTTATTCTCACCTTGACTACCGGGGCTCCCATCAGCTACTCAGGCTAAGCTAGCAGACCTCTTGCACAAAGACCTTCCCTTATGCAAACAAATGTCTATCCTCTGCAACTGAACCATACATCAGGCTGGAAGTGCTGAATAGACCGTGTCTTCTTCCTTTGTTCTGAAACTGCCCATCATTGGCTTGTGCTACCTTTAGGTATCTCTTTTAAACACAGAACAAACTGCCACCCAATATGGAACAGCAGCTGACATAAATGCCAACTTCCCCTACCATCTGGGCCTCAGCAGAGGCCTGCATTAAAGAAACCAAATTTAGGGTGGAAACCTTGAGACGGATCTGTTCCATGTTTATCGGAAGGCCACGGGCCAATGCCTGTTCTCCCTCCTCCTGTAAGTCCTGCCGTGGTCCCGGAAGATTTCATCTATCACCTGGGGGACCCAGCTCACAGGCTGGCTCCAGAGCTCTCTACTTCCTTTCTTCTCAGCCATGGACATCAGGAACAGACCCAGGCCCCTGGTCATTACCCAAGCTCTGGCAATTCTGGAACTTTAACTCTGCCATTCCAGTGACAGCCACCATCCTTGCTCTTTGACAGCACCGAGATGGCCAATCCCTAGTCAGTCCAGCTCCTCCCTGTACTTCCTCCTGTCCTGTGCAGCCTAAACCACTGCCATGCCAGCATTTAAACCATGCTTGCTCCAGCACCCTCGATCCTGCCGTATCCTCCCTGCAAACCCACCCTGCTAAACCAGGACTCGGAATAGAGTCAGCTCTCTGCCTCATGTTCACACACACATGCACACCCAGGCTGCTTAAACTACCAGAGAATGTCTCCCTAGCATGAGTTTGGTGCCACCACCTATCCATGGCCTCCAGCTACAAGCGGCCCTCGCGCTGCCTGGAAGTTCTCCTCCCCGTCCGTCTTCAGTCACTTCTAATTCTCTCAGAAGTTATTTCACAGCCAGGCATGGTGGCTCACACCTATAATCCCAGCATTTTGGGAGGCTGAGGCAGGCAGATCACCTGAGGTCAGGAGTTCAAGATTAGCCTGGTCAACCTGAGGAAACCCTGTCTCCACTAAAAAAAAAAAAAAAAAAAAAAAATGCAAAACTTAGCAGGGCACAGTGGAATGCGCCTGTAATCCCAGGTACTTGAGAGGCTGAGGCTGGAGAATCGCTTGAACCCAGGAGGCAGAGATTGTAGTAAACCAACATCACACCACTGTTCTCTAGCCTGGGTGACCGAGCAAGACTCTGTCAAACATACACACACACACACACACACACACACACACACACACACACACACACAGTGATTTTGCATAGACTTCAGTCTTCTTCTGAGCCCTTTCCTACCAGTTCTCTCACCCAACGCTGCACCCCCAGCTCCTGTTCTGAACTTGTCTGCATTTCCACCCATCCTTGCAGCTCCTCTACTAACAGTGGACGTGGTCCCTCCTCCTGCCCAGCTCCAGGCTTCTGCACACATGTAGGATCCCACCCCTCACCTCCCTCACCTCCCATTCTTCACAGATGATAACAGACTAAGTAATAGCCCCCAGGACTGCAAGTCCTTATCTCGGGAAACTTTAAATGTTACCTTATTTGGAGAAAAGTTCTTTGCAGGGGTGTGATTAAGGTAAGGACCTTGAGATGGGGAGATCATCCTGGGTTACCCAGGTGGGCCCTAAATGTCATCACAAGGCTCCTTACAAAAAGAAAGTTACCAGATGTGGTGGTGCATACCTGTAGTCCTCAGGTACCTCCACTCAGGAGGCTGAGGTGGGAGGATTGCTTGAGTCCAGGAGTTCGAGACCAGCCTAGGCAACATAGCAAAATCCTGTCTCTAAAAAAAGAAAAAGTGAGGTACAGGGAGTTAACACAGAAAAGGAGAAGGTGATGTGACCACAGAGGCAGCCCTTCAGAGGGAGTCCAGCACAACCAACACCTCGAGGGCAGATTTCTGGCCTCCAAGACTACAAGAAAAGACATTTCTGCTACTTTGTGGTCATTTGTTACAACAGCCATATTCATTTCACCAAGGATTCCTTCTCCTCTGCACTTCCGTCTCCCCTATGTCATCATTTCTCTACCACATTTTAAATGTGGTCAAATCTTCCATTGTTAATGACAACAAAAGTAACAGCTTTAATAGATCGCTGCTTTTACTCCCCCTCCCTCTGGCTCCCCACAAGGTCTCAATTCTTGCCTCAGTGCCAAGCTTGTCAACAGCTGTGCCCGCCTTCACTGTCTTCATGCCCGTCTGCCCCAGGCTGGGCTCCTGGTCCTCTGCAAGACCATCCACCCTCCCCTGCCACCAGTGACCATGGTATTGCTGAAACCAGGGACACTTTCCATCCTTTTCATACTGTTTGTCCTGGCAACAAAAGAACCAAGTTGTAGCCAACTCTAGTCTAATAGCCCAGGAGCTCCTGAAGACAAGAACTGTTTCCCATTCACATTTGCATTCCCAGGGATTTGCCTATTGCTGGGCGCTGGGTATTTTCTGAGGGCTCATTGTCCTCAGGGTCATGGTCTAGTAGTGGGAAATGCAGAGAAAAAAACGCGTCATCTGAGCACAGTCTGTATCAGGGCACTGGACACAAAGGGCTTGCAACCCAGATGTGTGAGAGGGAGGGCTGGAGAGGTTTCAGGTGCCTTCAAAGACCTGTCAGCCAGAGAGAGTGTGGGGTATTGGAGAAAGCCAGGTAGGATAGTAGAGGGCACAGTCAGGAACTGGGAGGTAGGCAGAAGGACGGCCGGGAACAGTGAGAGCTGAAGAAGGAGGAAGGCTTTGTCCATACCGAGTGCTTATAGCACTCCAGCTGGGGCTCAACCCTGAATGCAAAAACGACATGCAGACTGCCAACCAGCAGAGCACAGCCTAGGCCATGAAGCAGGTGCAGACAGGAGAGGAAGGAAAGGCCAGAGGCACCTAAGGGGACTTTAAAGTACAGGAGCATTTGGCAGGTGTTCCAGGACTTCCAAGAAAGCCAAGTTTCCAAGCAAACAAGAGTCTTCTCTTGATAGTTTGAGAGAAACAGAATGAAAAAGACAAAAACAGTCATGAAAACCATGTTGGGTGGACTTGTAGAGCCAGAAATAGCAGGGGGCTTGGCAGAATTCTTTAGGCTCAGATTTCCTCAGCCATAAAAGGGATCTGCTTGATTAGGAGTGAGTGTCATGTGCAAAGGGCCTGATTCCGAAGAGGCACACATTGAGGGAAGCTGTTACAAAAGTCACGGAGATACTCGAGCTCTGCTTCTGCGTAGCTCAAGAGGAACGATGAACACTTCACGAACTCATTAACTTAAAACTTAAAAAGTATCCGATGTTGGCCAGGCACAGTGGTTTATGCCTGTAATCCCAGCACTTTGTGAGGCCAAGGCGGGCAGATCATGAGGTCAGGAGTTCGAGACCAGGGCCAACATAGTGAAACCCCAACTCTACTAAAAACACAAAAAATTAGCCGGGCGTGGTGGCCCATGCCTGTAATCTCACCTACTTGGGAGGCTGAGGCAGGAGAATTGCTTGAAACTGGGAGGAGGAGATTGCAGTAAGCCGAGATCATGCCATTGCACTCCAGCCGAAGCAACAGTGTGAGATTCTGTCTCAAAAAAAAAAAAAAAAGTATCCAATGTCAATGCCTCCTTGGTGTTATTTCCAACAAAGATGTGCTCGCCATGCTTACTCACATAGGTAAGAACTCAGAAGAAATACCAAGCAGACAGTAGAGGTTTGGACTGTGGGCGTGATCACTTTTATCCCTAGAGTTCCTCTCAAAATTAGAAAAAGAATGTCAGCCTTATATATGCCTCGTGGAGTTGTGTCACTCTGATTAGCACCAATTGCATCTCAGCCATTTTCAATGTGATAATCTAGCTGTGGGCAATGTCTTGCACTTCATGATGCTTAGTAAGAGTTTTTGGGGAAAGGAATGTATGCTCCGTACACTATACTTTGGAAGTAGATGCCTACTTGGGAGGCTGAGGTGGTGAGCTGGTGCTCCTGCGTTTCTGAAAAAGCAGGAGCTGCTGCTGCTGATGCAGAGTTATGCCACAGACGCCGTCCTGCAGGCGAGCACTGGCACCTCCCCGACATCCTTCCACATCCGCCTTCTGTCCCAGGCGAAGCACGTGGCCCGTGGAGGAAAACCTAGTTCTACGTTCCTGGGAAAACAACACAAGGAATGAGATGAAATGTTCTACTTAATTGGCCTATGAACTCTCGCAACCTGTTTTTCTGTTCTTGTCTTTTTATTAAGCGTCTGTCAGAACTGTCTCTGGCTGTCGCCACCAGCAGCCGTCAGGCCTGGACCTGCCTTCCAACATTTCCACCGCCCTGTTTGTAAAGGCTTCTGCAGGCGGGTCTCCACTGGCCCAAAATGCTCAGACTGGCTGTTTCACATCAGCCTCAGGGAATTTAGATACACTGTCTACAGATTCAAGACAGAATAAAGCCTAGGGCTAACTGTTAACCTGCCAAATAATTTCTATCTATAGGAAAGAGACATCCACGCTTATTCTCTTCTCTAATAATTCTACCCTTCAAATATCAGTCAGTGACAGTAAGGGGAAGGATGGAGAGAGAGGGAAATAAAGGCACAGGGGACACAGCAAAAGGGGGTCCAGGGCCTTGGGTGGAGACGTGGTTTTGCAGTTGGGTCTGTAAGCTCAGGAGGAGAATCTATGTTTACTCCCTACTTTCTCAACGTTAGTTTACTGAACCTACAAGAGTCGGGACCTGAGCACAGAGGCCTATCTGAAGTGGTGCATTTGAGGAGCTTAGGCTCCATACTAGATTTAAGGAATGTGATGATGAAAAGCAGCAATAACAGTAAGACAGTGTTAGCTGATCTCACACTGTTCCCCCCTTATTACCTAAGGGGGAACAATGATTCCACTGACCAGATTTCTCATAGAAAACCATGAGAGCAAAAACGGATATGTATATCTTCAAAGCGCTGAAAGAAAAAACACTGTCAATCTACAATTCTACATTTACTGAAAACATCCATCAGTAAGAAGGTAAAATAAAGACATTCTCAGATAAATAAAAATAAAAATAAAAAAAGAGAATTCATTGCCAGCAGGATTCATTGCCAGCAGACGTGCTCTAGAATAATTGCTAAAGGGAGTTCAGCAGAGAGAAGGGGGGCTATATCACAAGGAAACTTGAAACACCAGGAATGAAGGAAGAGCAACAGAAACGGTAAATACCGAGGTGTATATAATAGACTTTTCTTTTCCTATTGAGTTATTTAACCCGTATCTGACAGTTAAAAGACAAAATTATAACATTGTCTGATGGGATTTTCAATGTGTATAGATGCAATCTATAAGACAAGAATAATTAGAGGTGTGGGGTGGGTATAGATTCCAATATGGTGGTCAGAGTTCCACTGAAGTGGTAAAAAACTGATTTTAAGTAGACTGTGAGAAATGAAGCCTCTACATTGTAATCCCTAAAGCAATAAGTAAAAACTGCACGAGGAGATAAATAATAAATAAAGGGACTAAAAACAATCAAATAGAATAACAAAAAGCAGGAAAGAGGAAACAGAAGAATGAAACAAGAATGAGAAAAGAAATAGAATACAAATAATAACATGGTGGGACTAAATCTAAAATACCAGTAAGAACATTACATATAAATATTCTATGTTATATTCATAAAAATAAAAAGATGAAAAGAGATATGCCATACAAACACAAACTGAAGAAAGCTAAGGGTCAATATCAGAGTAGACTTCACAGCAAAGAAAATAGTCAGAAATAAAGAAAAACTATGTAATGATAAAAGAGTCAGTTAATCAAGAAGCCAAAACAATCCTATATGTGTATGCACCTAAAAATAGAGCTTCAAAATACAAGAAGCATGCCAGGTGTGATAGCTCATGCCTGTAATCTCAGTACTTTGGGGGGCTGAGGTGGAAAGACTGCTTGAGCCCAGGAGTTAGAAACCAGCCTGGGCAACATGCCAAGACCCCTTCTCAGCAAAAAATCAAAAAATTAGCTGGGTGTGGTGGTACATGCCTCTAGCCCCTGCTACTTGGGAGGCTGAGGCAGGAGGATCTTGAGTCCAGCAGTTTGGAATGCAGTGAACTATTGCACCACTGTACAGCAGCCTGGGCAACAGAGTGAGACCTCATTTCTACAAAAAAAAAAAAGAGCAAAACCTGGCAAAACTAAATGGAAAAATAAATCTACAAATCTAGTTAGATTTTCCACAGTCATTTCTTGTTAAAAAATAGAATTAGTAGAAAATAAGCTGGGATGTGGATGAACTAAACAATACCATACACCAACTGTATCCAATTGACATTTATAAAGAGTATACAAAACGACAGCAAATTATACATACTTTTTTTTTTTTTTTTTTTTGAGACGGAGTTTCGCTCTTGTTACCTAGGCTGGAGTGCAATGGCGCGATCTCGGCTCACCGCAACCTCCACCTCCTGGGTTCAGGCAATTCTTCTGCCTCAGCCTCCTGAGTAGCTGGGATTACAGGCACAC
>NW_022436972.1:875080-975406 GCF_009761245.1 Sapajus apella
TAGTAGAGACGGGGTTTCACCATGTTGACCAGGATGGTCTCGATCTCTTGACCTCGTGATCCACCCGCCTCGGCCTCCCAAAGTGCTGGGATTACAGGCTTGAGCCACCGCGCCCGGCCATACATACTTTTAAAGTGCAAATGTAACATATACCAAGATAGATTACATACTAGATCATAAAACAAACCTTAACAAAAGTAAAAGAATTAAAATCATACCAAGTATGGAATATAATGGAATTAAACTACAAATAACAGAAAGATAACAGAACGATCTCCAAATTTATGAAAATTAAGCAACACATATCTAAATAATGGTTCAAAAAAGAAGTTTCAAGGGGAATTAGAAAATATTTTGAACTGAAAAAACATGAAAATACAGCATATCTAAATGTGTGGGAAGGCTGGGTGCGATGGCTTACGCCTATAATCCAGTACTTTGGGAGGCCAAGGCAGGTGGATCACCTGCAGTCAGGAGTTTGAGACCAGCCTGGCCAAAACATGGCAAAACCTCATCTCTACTGAAAATACAAAAATTAGCTGGGCATGGTGGTGTGTGCCTGTAATCCCAGCTAGGTACAGGAGGCTGAGACAGGAGAATCGCTTGAGCCCAGGAGGCAGAGGTTGCTATGAGGTGATATCACGCCACTGCATTCCAGCCTGGGCGACAGAGCAAGACTCCATCTCAAAAAAAAAAGTGTGGGATGCAGCTAAAGCAGTGCTGAGCATTAAAATACTTAGACTAGAAGAGAAGAAAGTTCTTAACAAAATAATCTAAGCTGAACTCTTAAGAAACTAGAAAAAGAAGAGGAAAATTAACCCAAAGCAACAAGAAGAAAAGAAGTAGAAAACAATATGATTATAAATGTAGAAGAAAATGGACAACATTCAACATCCACTCATGATAGCAACTCTCAGTAAACTAGGAACAGAAAGAAATCCCAAGGAATTTTAAAAATAAAATAAAAAATGTAAAACCTCCTAGAACCAATAAGTAAATTCAGGAATATCGGAGGCTGCATGGTCAACACGCAAAAGTCAAGCATATTTTCCCATACCAATAATGGACAATTAAAACCCAACATTTAAAAAAATACCATTCATCATAGCTTTCCCCCAAAATGAAATTATTAAAATCACCAGATTTAGTAAATAGAAGTGTAAGATACCTAATTAAATTCAAATTTCAGATACAGAATGACAGATTTTTTTGAGTAGAAGCTTGTCCCAAGTATTGCACGGGACATACTTGTTCTAAAAAAAATTACTCATTCTTTTCTTTTGTCTTTTTAATTGAGATTGAGTCTCACCATGTTGCCAGGCTGGACCGGAAGATGATCAGCTAAGGAGCTGAAAAACAGGTCATGCTTATGAACTGGAAGACACGACGTAGTAGAGCTGTCCATTCTCCCAAACTTGAGAGATAGATTTTACACAATTTCAGTAGATACATTCCAGCAGACTTTTAAAAATAGATATAGACAAGCTGATTTTCAAATTTATCTGGGAAAGCAAAGGAACTAAAATAGCTAAAACAATTTTGAAAAAGAATGAAGTTGGAGGAATCACACTGCCTGATTCAAAGATGTACAAAGCTACAGTAAACCCACAGTCCAGCGCTGGTGAAGGGACAGACACATATATCAATGGAGCAGAACAGAGCATTCAGAAACAGGCCCACACAAAGATGGCCAACTGCCTTTTTTAAAAGATGCAAAAGCAATTCAGCGGAGAAGCCAGTCTTTTCAGCAAACAGGACAATTGGCCATCCATATGCAAAATAAATGAACCTTGACTTACACTTCATACTTGACACAAAAATTAACTCAAAAAACATGAGGACGATTCCATGGGGAACCCATTCCATGGTGACCATTATGGCCCACCAATTATAACTTTATATTTTCTGGTTCTTAAATTATAGACATCCTAAAAGTTAATCAACAAGAAAATGGCAGAGTAACATGAATGAAAAGATATTTTACTCTGTGAGTTCAAGTTTGTATTTTGTTCATTCATTTGTTCAAACACTCTCTGAGCACCTATTATGGGTTAGGTAGATGAATAAGACACCATCTGTACCCTCAAGTTTTCCTCCAGATGTCTTGCCATGAGGCATTGCCCATCTGAACACTGAGAAGAGAGCACAGACGGGTTTTGAGAACAGAGGGAACACCAAAGCCTTAGAGTCAGACAACCTAGACACATAAGACAGCTCTGTCTTGTCTCGATCAGAATGCTAATCACAGTAACCACAACAAATGCAGAAATATTCATTTGGTGATATTTATTCAATAAATATGGATTGGGCCAAGCTGTGTCCTAGGTGCTATGGACACAGTTATGAGCAAGACAAAGTACGTATCTTAAGGGTTTACATTCTGGAGCAGGGGCAAATGGGGCAGTCCAGAGAGAGACAAATATTGGCACATCATTAATAAAGAAAATAATGGGGGAAACAGAGAGGGACTGAGGCAGGAGACTGGAAGCAAACTACTTTAAGCCGTGTGATAAAGAAAAGTACCTCTTAACTTCCCAGTGTGATAGGAAAGTCCTGAGGCCCAAGGCCTGGGATCAGGTGGCTAAATGCAAACAAATGCCAGATGCAAAAACAAAAAACAAACAAAACAACAACAACAAAGAGAAGAAATGCCAGTTCAGCCAGCCTGGAGTCACTACAGCATGGGGGCTCCGTCCAGCAGAAGCCCATTTCCTGCAGTGTAATGGGTAAGAAAATTTGAGCACTTGCCTTTCTGACAGAGAGAAGAGACTCCATTTTAGCAGTGTGATGCAACGCAGAGACAAAAATGGATGAAAGACTTTTAAAAATAACCACAGCAGTGGAGGTAAAAAGTCTTGCCTTTACGGTCAGAGGGAGTGCGGGGTCCCCAGGACACATCCCTGCCAGGGTGATCTGAGGGTGTGAGCAAAACTCATGGTGGTGGGTGCAGAGGACCAGAAAAGGGATATTATTTTATTTTTGTTTTATTTATTTTTTATTTTTAACTTTTTTTTTTTAAGAGATGGGTGTTTCGCTCTGTCACCCAGGCTAGAATGCAGTGGCATAATCATAGCTCACTGCAGCCTCTGACTCTTGGGTTCAAGCAAATTCTTCTGCTTCAGCCTCCCAAGTAGCTGGGACCTCAGATGTATGTCACAACAGTTGGCTAATGTTTAAAAATTGTTTGCAGATATGAGGTCTCGCTATGTTGCCCAGGCTGGTCTTGAACTTGTGGCCTCAGGCGATGCCCCCACCTCTGCCTCCCAAAGTGCTGAGATTACAGGTGTGAGCCACTATGTCTGGCCCCCAGGGAGCGGATCTCTAGCTTTCTGCGTCTGGATGGCAGTCCCCATCGCCAAAATGAGGAGTACACGGACAGTGGATGAGAATCACTCGTGGTCATATGTATTATGCCTGGTTCTCTGTGTCTTCAGGTTTGTAGTTTGTTCATTCATTTGTTCAAACACTTGCTGAGCACGTATTATGGGTTAGGTAGATGAATAAGACACAATCTGTGCCCTCATGTGACACAATTCTGTTATCACAGACATGAGGTTACAGGAGCAAGGAGGAGTGGAGTGCTCAGGGACAGCAGCACTGTGGAAGGGCACATTACTCAGGGTTATCCAGGGAAAGAACCCGTAGATTATACATAAATACATATATAAAGAGATTTATGATAAGGAATTGGCTCGCACAGTCGTGAAGACGGAAGTCCCAAGATCTGCCATCAGCAAACGAGACCCAGTTCCAGTCTGAGTCCAAAGGCCTAGCAAGCAGAGAGCTGATGGTGTACTGCGGTTCCTGCTCGTGGAGACGCCGGCAGGGAGGGTGAATTCTCCCTTCCCCCGCCTTGTGTTCTATTCAGGCCGGCAGCAGGTTGGCCGAGGCCCACACACACCGGGGATGGCCGTCTGCCTTGCTCCGCCCACCCATTCAAACGCTCCTGGTCCAAAAGCATCCTCATAGACAAAGCCAGGATGTGTGGGCACCCCACGCCCCAGTCAAGCTGACACCTAAAATTCAGCCTCACGAGTGGGCAGGAAGAGGAGCATCTGTAAAGCAAACTGGGAAGGAGCGGCTCGGGGAGGAGACGGAGAATCAGAATCGGGAGGAGGTGTGGTGAGGAAAGGCAGAGGGAGCGCTGAAGCCTGGAAGGAGTGGCCGCTCACGAATCCCCTCCCCGGAGAAGGCCAGCGGGACAGGGACAGAGGCGTACGCCGGGTTGTTGGGAGCTGATCGGTGACCCTGGCGTGCTGATGGGGGCAGAATGCAGATGGCAGCGGGTTGTGAAGTGGACGCAGAGAACTCATCCAAGTTCTTGCTAGAAATTTAGTGGCAGAGGAAGCAAGCAAAGAGAAGAGGGTGGAAGCCCTCCAGGAAGAGCGCTTTGGTCTGCTTCTTTTTCATGGGAAACAGGAGCCATAAATGCTGATGGGAGGACCCAATGGGGAATAAGAAAAGCTGGAGCAGAGAGAGAGAGAAGGGCCCCTCAGGGTGCGCAAGCCTTGGACACACAGGCGGGGCTGCCTCTGCCCTCCTCACGGTTTAGAAAGAGGAAAGGATAGAGAGAAACACATGGGAAGTGGTGGGATTTGGTGGTGGGAGCCCAAGGACATTCCTGTCTGGCCAATTGTCATTGTCCTGCATCCCACAAGAACCAGGCCAGCTCCCACACTGGCACCACTTCCCAGCAGTGGGATGTCAGGCCAGCAACTCAGCCTCTCTCTGCCTCTCTTTCCCCATCTCAAATACGGAGACAATGATACCAACCTCAGAGGCTCCTTGTGAGGATTAATTGAAATGCTGCATTTAAGAATGCTGGCTACTTTATCTAGTAATTATTATCATTAGCACTATTGTTCCTTTAATTATCTTTCCTTGTTAAGAATCAATTATGGCTGGTCACGATGGCTCATGCCTGTAATCCCAGCACTTTGGGAGGCTGAGGGGGGCAGATCACGAGGTCAGGAGAACGAGATCATCCTGGCCAACATGGTGAAACCCCATCTCTACTAAAAATACAAAAAATTAGCTGGGCATGGTGGCGTGGGCCTGTAATCCCAGCTACTCAGGAGGCTGAGGCAGGAGAATTGCTTGAACCTGGGAGGCAGAGCTTGCAGTGAGCCGAGATCACGCCATTGCACTCCAGCCTGGGCGACAGACTGAAATTCCATCTCAAAAAAAAAAAAAAAAAACAAATATAAACCATTCTTTCAATCTTCCTAGGTTTTTTGTTTGTTTGTTTGTTTGTTTGATTTTTCTTTCTTTCTTTTACAGAACCAAAAAAGGCATGGAAAATCTTTATGGGTTGCCAGCGCCTCCGCCGGAGGTCAGCCAGTGCCTGCCGTCCCTGTAGGACCGCTCCCTTTCACTAGAAGGAGAATGCTGGAGTTTTGCATCTGGGAAGTCTCAGAAGGTGGGACATTTGCTGGTTAAGTAGAAAGCTGACCAGATCTCAGATCTCTCTGTTAATGTGCCCAAGCACACATAGAGCTGCACACGTGGTATCTCGGCAGTAAGTCTTGACGGCAAGGCAAGGGGGGATGGGCGAGGTGAGTCATGATCCTGCGTGTGCTCTAGTGCTCATTCTGACCCACGCACAGAGATAGAAGCTGAGACACAGGAGGCTGTGTCAGTGCCATCCCAGCTCTGAAAGCACATCCAAATTCCAGGTTCCCACCTCACCTCTCTGGTCTAAGGGCTCACAGTGCAGTCGTAGTGCTCTGGGTTCCTGCCTGCTTCATGGCTCCAGCCCGTGCCACTCTGTGATCCACACACGTCCGAGACCTCACGCCCAGCCCCCAAGACATCCTGTGCAGAGGCACAGCTAATGAATCACCCTGCTGTCATACCTGCCTTCCCATTTTCAAAGATCCTCTTCTAAAAATACTATCAATGAATGCACTGTAGCATGGAAACAGGAGACAGCAAACTTAGAAACTCAATCTCTGAGCTTGGTACTTCCCCTAAATCATATTTCGGCAAAACATCTACAAAGCCCAAACACATTCTTGACCTTTGAAGAAAATGTCAGTGTGGAGCAAAGGCCTGCGTTCTGACCCCACTGGGCTACAATCATTTCCTCCCTCCTGCCCGCACATCTTCAAAGAGTCCCTGAGATTCCAGGCTGGTTGCTGCTTCCCCAGGGGAGCACTGCGTGCGTCTTTTCCATGTCCTGGAGGTCCAGAGTGGCTTTATAAAGTGGCCCCAACCCAGCAGCATTTGGGGCTGTGCTCCTTCTCTGTGCTCTAGGGGAAATGGAAGGAGGAGGCGGATTTGCCTTGGAGGAGCTCTGTCAGTCAGCAGGAGTTCTGGGTTACATTCCGAAAAGCAGACCACATTTTCTCATTGCAGATCGCTTCTGAAAAACACCATTCTAGAAAGGGTGATCCTACATCCCGGTGCCTAAGACAGTTCAGGTTTACAGCTGTTATTCCTGCATACATATTAATAGCACCTCTTTAACTCTCAAAAGCATCCGACTTTGGCAATAAAATTCCACTTCCCAATCCTAGTCTTCCCATGTCTGGATGGGGGCTGGTAAAGCCTCGGCCCCTGGAAGCCCCCTGGCAACCGGCAGTTGGTTTATCCCTGAATTGTCTGCTGGAGTGAAGCTTAATTAAGATCTTGTTAGTTTGGGGAGAAAGAATGGGGGATATTTGGCAGCATACTCCTCACTTTGTGTCACCCCTAAGTGAAATCCCCAGCCAGCTTCAGGGGGGCATTTTCTTGTCACCAGCCTTCTTGATTCTCAGGAGCAGAGTTACCCTGTGGCAAGAAATGTTCACATCAGAGGTTTCCAACTTGCGAAGAGAAGAGTCTGAGGAAGTGGGGAGACTCTGTTGTCCCCCCACTCACCCCTGCTAACTGGCCAAAGCCTTCCTGGCCACCACAGGACCTCGGAGTGCATCTCTGGCCTTTCAAAGACAATGTTGTCTAGTGTCCATAAACAGTGGCCAGGAGACTCAAAAAGAAGAGCTGGAACAGCCTAATGCCTGTACAGAGCAGTGCGCAATAAATACTTGTCGACTGATTAATACATAAAGGAATGAAAGAATAACAAAACTGACAAATACCTGGCCCTCTGTCTCAGCTGAAAGGAAGCGCATTGTTCTAATACAGCACCTGCAAGCATTCTTGCACCCAGAGCTCAAGGAAAATCAACATGCAAGGGAAAAATCCAGGAAGGGAGGCACCAGCCACCAACCCCCTGGGGTGGCAGGTGAGCATGCGGAGAGGCCACACCTGTGCATGCTGGGTCTCTGTTGCTCGGCTTCTGGGAACCGGCAGGTGCTTGTGT
This sequence comes from Sapajus apella, assembly GCF_009761245.1. NCBI lineage: Eukaryota > Metazoa > Chordata > Mammalia > Primates > Cebidae > Sapajus > Sapajus apella. The sequence continues at coordinate 882,384 of NW_022436972.1, forward strand.
CCGTCCTCGAGGTTCTGCTCCACTTCCTCTGCCTCATTCCAGGTCTCTTGAGGGAGAGAACTGAGGACACCTCTGCTTCCCTGAGCATGGAGGAATTATAATAAGATGACATCCCCAAAGAGAAGGGAGAGGGACCAAGACCCTCACTGAGGAGCAACCTTGCTTCTTTCTCCAGCCTCCTATGGTTCACACTTACCAACTTCGCTCTCTCCTGGTCTCTTTTTCCCAAGATCCTGAGGCAACAAGGTTACAAATACAACTTAGGCTTAAAAGCAAAAGGCATTAGCAGAGATCATTTCGGTCTCTTCTTAACGATACAAAGATACCATTTGGTGAGTTTTCTGCACGTTGCTCAGTGTTGGCAGTGCACAGTGCTCTTATGGACATTTTTGAATGTCAGGCAAAAGTGTTTTTTGAATATGCTCAACTCACCAAAAGATATAATTTTATGCATTAATAACATAGCCTCAAAATACATAAAGCCAAAAAATGACAAAACTAAAATGATAAATAGACAAATCCATGAAGATTTGGACAACCCAGTGTATCCCTTTGGAAAAGAATGGCATTATCTTTAAGATTATGGATATGAAAACCCAGAACTTCCAATTCTAGGTGCAGACTACAGAGAAACCTGAGTACATGTGCGTAGTGACTCACCCTCAGAATATTCATCACGCCTTGTCCACTGCCAACAACCCATTCCACAGCCAATTTTCCATCTACAGTCAAGTAATAAGTAGTTGTGGCAGATTCATACAAGAAAATCCTATAGTGCAATGAAAACTCAGTGAACTTAAGCCACACATACCTCAAAGGATGCATCTCAAAAAGCAATGTCGAAGGAAAGAAGCAAGATAAAAGAATCCAGGCCAGGCGCGGTGGCTCACGCCTGTAATCCCAGCACTTTGGGAGGCCAAGGTGGGTGGATCATCTGAGGTCAGAAGTTCGAGACCAGCCTGGCCAACATGGTGAAACCCCACCTCTACTAAAAATACTAAAATTAGCGAGGCGTAGTGGCAGGCGTCTGCAATCCCAGCTACTTGGGAGGCTGAGGCAGGAGAATAGCTTGAACTCAGGAGGTGGAGGTTATGATCGGGTCATTGCACTCCAGCCTGGGAGACACAGCAAGACTTCATCTCAAAAAAAAAATCCATACAGTATGGTTCCATTTCTATCAAGCTGAAAACCAGCCAAAGTGAAAGTGCATTGTTTAAGAATACACATGCAAGTGATCAGACTATAAAGGAAAGAAAAGAGATGGCCATCCCAAAGGCCGGGAGGATGGTGACTCTGTGAGGAGGAAGGGCTTGGCCAGGGAGACACACCCAGGGGCTTCCCGTGTACAAGTTCTAGTCTAGTTCCTGACCTAGTGAGTGTTACCCATGTGTCCACGTTATAATTCTTCATTCAACTGGACATACGCTTTTATGCAAGTTTATGTACGTGAGATGTATTTACCAATAAAAACGTTTTCAAAAATCTGGGAAAAGCTGGGGCCAGCAGGTCGAGTGCCCCTGGCTGGGACTATCCTGCCCAGAGAAGCTCTCCTCTCTTCTCTCCCTTCACCTGCTGAGAGGCAAGGGAGCCTCCGGTCTCCCCATCTATGGGGGTCTCCCCCACCCCCACGTGTTCTGGGCAGCAGACCTGCCACGTCTCAGGTCCTGGGGTGAAGGCTCCCAGCCCCTGGCTCTCCTTGGTGGGCAGCTCCTTCCCAGACAGGCTTTTCCTCCCACAGAAAGATGCATGTGTGGGCTTGGGGGAACAGCCACATGACCTGGTCCTAGGCCCCCAACCTGCCCAGTAAAGAGGCATTCTCCACACGGTCCACATCAGGATCCAAAGCAGACATTGGCCTTGACCTCCTTGTCTTGAGGACATCAAGGGGAGAAAGGGCTGTGTGAGGGCAGGATTCAGACACTCAGGCTCTTCAACCCTGTGGCATCGTCTGTTCCCAAAGCCCAGTCCCAAGGTGGAGACAAACAGGGCAGAATATTAGAGCCAGGCCTTTGGGGTAAAATCCCCAGAACATGCTCCCTCCATTCCTCAGCCAGAACTACCTGGTCCCCAAAAGTGAGCTGAAGCTGATGCATTTCCCGTCCACCCCGGGGTCCCAGCCAGGCTCCTAGGCTTCCAGGAACCACTTTTTCTCCAGATAGATTGCTGACACCTGTACATAAAATAGACTCCCATAAACAGGCATTTTCCAAAAGCTTTTAAACCGCAGAGCATTTACCTAAAGCCTGAGAAACGTAAGCCGTAGGCTCATTTTCCTCCAACAGGGAGCTCAGCTGCGGCATTCTGCAACAGTGACTGCCAAAATTGGGCAGAAGAGCCCCAGGGCAGCAGGCCTGAGCTCCCTGATGCTCCGCAGGCCTGCCACAGGCTCTGCAGAGCTGCCCGGTCCCCAGTCAGGTCTGCCGTGGAGACAAGCAAAAAGCAGGCTTCATCATCTCCTTACTCTGCTTTCCTCACTCGAGGGAAAAGAAAGCCACAGGGCAGAAGACAGAAGGAGAGAGCGCCCAAGACTTCCCAAGTTGGGAAAATGGTTTCTAACAGTGAAATCAAATTCTGCTTTGTCCTGTGGAAGTAAATAGAGCTAACTCCACCTTCACCTTCCCTGTGGGAGATGGGCCAGGCCTGTGCTCGCTGGGGTGCAGTTAGCTGGAAGCAGGTCCCTCTCCCCAGTCAGCATTAGGGGCTCCCTCCTCACTGATAACATCCTCCCTACGCCGCATTTCATCGCTCCTGCCCTTCCATTCCAGCTACCACAGAAGGCGAGACTGCAGAGGGCGAGATGGGTCTCACCTCCTCTCCTTCTTGCCTCCTCCAGCCCTGCAGCCCCCTTCTGCCCGCATGGTCCTTGGAAGCTTCTGCCTCCAGGCACCTTTTGGGGTTGGATGCTCCCACCCACAGTCCGCACCTGGACAGTCAGTCTCCCACTGTCCTTTCCAGGAGGTCCCGGACCCTCCACTGGTCCTTCTCTGTTCCCTTTGTGACTTTTTGCTTCCACTCTTGCCCTCCTCCAGCCAGTTCTCCATATGGCATCCCGGGAAGCAGACATGACCTGGCCAGTCACCTCCTAACACCTCAGGGCTCTCCATGGCCTTCAGGATGACAGTCAAAGTCCTCTTCAGGGTCCCCAAGACCTGAGAATCTGCCCTGCAGTCTCCCTGCTCTCACCCCTGCTCTCCACCTCCCACCGGCCCCTCCAGGCAGGCTCCCTGCTCCCACTTCCTGAAATGCATCAGCCCAGGCCCAGCTCAGGGCTTCCCCTCAGAGGTCCTTCTGCCCTGTATCTTGGCCTGGTTCCCCAGCCCACACTAAAAGGTGAAACCCCACCTTTCCTAAAAATACAAAAATTAGCCAAGCGTGGTGATAGGCATCTGTAATTCCAGCTACTTGGGAGGCTGAGGCAGGAAAATCACTTGAACCCAGGAGGTGGAGGTGACCATCTCTGCTCCAATGCTTCCTCATTAAGGAGATGGTCACCACATCAGCCTCTTCACCCATCCCTGCCTCTCCACCTGCACAGGGCATCCCACGTGCATGATGCAATGTATCAACATGACGTAGTACGCACTTGTCTACTGCGCGCTCCTTCCCTAGAATGGAATTCCTAAGAGGACAGGGGCCTTGCTGATCTTATTCATTTCTGCATATCCTGAATGTGGAATACCAGCACATAGCAGACACCCAATAAAATAGGCATCAGATGAATGAATCAATGATAAAAAAAATTACATAAATACTTTAAACATTTTATTTTAACTTAAAACACACGTGTGGAAATTCATTTTCTAGAATTTTGACGCAGGGCCAAAGCCTTTCTTTAAGTGTGATGCTACCATTAGGGAGCCTGTCCCTTTTCTTGCATAAATCCTATCTAGATAGCATTCACCACAATTTCACATGTTAATTTCTTCTTTTTTTTTGAGACGCAGTCTGGCTCTGTCGACCCAAGCTGTAGTTCAGTGACATGATCTCGGCTCACTGCAACTTCCACCTCCTGGGTTCAAGTGATTCTCCTGCTTCAGCCTCCCGAGTAGCTGGGACTACAGGCACACACCGCTTGACACCTGGCTAATTTTTTTGTTTTTAGTAGAGACGGGGATTTGCCATGTCTCGAACTCTTGACCTCAGGTGATCCGCCCACCTCAGCCTCCTAAGGTGCTGGGATTACAGGCATGAACCACTGCCAAATGTTAATTTATTTAAAGCAGCAGCATAAGATCTTAAAGACTCATGAAAAGCAGTTTCAGCACAGAGGACTTCCTTATTTTTATTATATTCCCCTAATCTTCCCTACACTTAATTGAAAGCAAATGTTTAAGTCAACTTGCCCTTAGTGAGTCTTTCCAAATCATTCAACTTAGTTTCCAAGAAACAACTGTTTCTTTTTGTGCTCATTATACTGGTTTACATAATTAGCCTACATATCTGTAATTAAATTACTGAATCACAATGACATGTATTACAGGCATAAGCTGGTGTAGGGAAAAACACCACTCAACTCAAAGGTGTGTGGCTGGGCGGGAGAACTTGCCCATGATCACTGGGCCATGGGCATCTGCTGGCGCATTTGCTCCGTGAGTCAGCTTAGAAAGGCTGGAAGACAGAGCTGGTTCTGTAGTACGCATATCCTGGATACAGGCACACACTCATTCTGATGGGGATGGCATGCCGCCCACAGAAGAGAACAGGAAAAGTAAAATTAGTGCACGAAATGTGACAAGGATCCAAACAAGAAATTTCCCTCAGCCTTTCCTAGCCAAGGAAATTTCCTGCATGAGAACGAACTGAGGTAAATATAAGAGCCACAGTGAATGTTGGGTTTCTAGACATAGAATTGGCCTGTATCATTAGTAAGCTGAACTTGGTTTTTATTTATTTTTATTTTTTGAGATGGAGTCTTGCTCTGTCGCCTGGGCTAGAGTGCAGTGGTGCGATCTCAACTCACTGCAACCTCTGCCTTTTGGGTTCAAGTAATTCTCCTGCCTCAGCCTCCCAAGTAGCTGAGATTACAGGCATAGACCACCACGCCTGGCTAATTTTTATATTTTTAGTAGAGCCGGGGTTTCACTATGTTGCCCATGCTGGTCTGGAATTGCTGACCTCAGGTGATCTGCCTGCCTTGGCCTCCCAAAGTGCTGGGATTACAGATGTGAGCCACCGTGTCCGGCCTGGTTTCCATTCTTGAGTGAAAACGACTGAAGTGTCTTTCTCTCCTCTTTTGTGGTCCTTTAAATTCTGCATAAATTAGTACCTCAGGTGTTTTTACAAACAGCCTTCTGAACCTAAAGTGAATTCTCACTTTTAATTCTTGCTTCCTGACTTCGTAACTTTATCCAGTCCAGGTGTCACCATCACAGGTTCTTCTGTTCATTTGTTAGACGCCTGTAGAGAACACCGGCCCATCTGTGGATCTCAACACTCCCTCCTGTCTCTCAAGGAGACCCTCTTCTGAGGTCTTCACTGCTGGGGTCCTGACCTTCACACACACATTTGCCACAGGGCATTGTCATTGTCACCATCATCCTCCCTCCCTTTCTCCCAGATGCACGGGCTCAGGAAGCCCAGCAACTCCTCTCTGCTGCACCCTGGTCAGACACGCAGGATCAGGTCACAGGTGCTAAAGGCAAAGCCAGATGTTCATGATCCTGCAGGCATTTTAGTTATAGCTTTCAAGGCCACGAATGCCCCCTGGAATGAAAAGGATGAAGACCAAGGCCAAGTCCCTTTCACTGTGGCATGCACATGAACACTTGTGACATCTGCCTTTCATCCAAGCCCCGCTAAGGCTCACAGCATCCCCCTTTCTGGCACACTGGTGAGCTGTTTTGTAAGATTTGGGCAGGGCCTACTGTTTGGACTCACAGTATGGGATCCGTTTCTAAATGGCCGGATGATAGTGGCCTGCAAGAAGAATCACAAAGCCAAGAGTGAAGGGGATCCACAGGAGAGCGTCAATCACTCTAAGGGTGAAAATGTTTTCTAGACCTCAGAGTTGTGGCTGGCTTGAATGAAGTTCCTGACATGACATGATGTGACCCTGCTAGACAGAGAGGGGGATGGGCAGGGAGACCTGGAGCACATGGGAAGGGTTGTCCTAGCAGCAAACCCCAGACCTGCCCATGTGGACTCCGTTCATGGGTAAGAAGGGACCCCCCTGAGAGCAAAGCAGCAACCAGCCTGCCTGAAGGGCACATCCCCGTTACGGGCCCTCAAACCAGATGCCAGATAACATGCAAACCATACAACCACATCCTCTGCCCTGTGCATTCTGATTACCTGTCTTCCGTTGGAGTCGGCTTAAAGGTGAGACACAACCTCACCCCAGGCCAGTTAAAATCAGAATCTTTTAAGAAATGAAGCTGGAACAATGGCCTTTCTTAAAAGCTTCCCAGGAGATTCTAGTGAGCAGCAAAAGTCGAGGACCATGGGCTTAGCGCACCTAACTGACAGAGCCCTTGGATGCTGGAACCTATGTGAACGGTCTTCGGATCTGTATTAGCCTAAGCACTTGTAACATTATTGGTTACCATAGACTATGGGCCTAATATGTGCTAAGCACTGTTATGTACTTCCACACTCAGTACGTGAAGACTTAAAAACAACCCTGTACAGTAGCTATGGTTACCCCACTTCAAAATATTTTAAGAAAACAGGCTCACAAAGATTAAGTAACTTGAAACAAAATTTGCACACTGATTAAGCAGAGAAACTACTATCTAAATCCAGCCTCTGATTCCAAAAGCTTTTCCATTATGCGTGTTGTCTTTTAGCCTTTAATAATTGCAGAAACTATGAGTAAGATGCTGGGATCAGAACTATGTCTTCCTAAACTTTCATCTGTAGGAAATTTGGATCAGGAAGCCTGCTATCAACACCCTGACACCTGCCTGTGTTCAAGAGGGCCAATCATTTATTATCATCATCTGATTTTGTAGAACAGCAAACTAGAGAATAATTTTGGGCTAAATTGCATTTGTGTTTTAATCAAGAGGCCAACATTATTGATTATGTAATAACCCACGCTCTCTGTTTATTTTCATTCTTAAGAAAACAGTAACTTCTTCATTAAACTCACTCTGACCCTGATTTTGGAGACTTATTGCTGTCCCTGAATCCGACAAGACTCACACACAGAAAAATGGAATTACATGCATAAAATGCCAAAAGAGAGAGAGTCCCTCTAATTGCAGAAGTAACTCCTTGAGGTACAAAGAAGCCTTGGCATCACCCTGAAAGTGCTTGTGGGGAGAAGCCTCCCTTCTCTCCTCACACCCCCAAGGGGATGACCCTGTGACTGAGTCATCAGAGGACCAGACAAGTGAGCTCCTGATTCCATCACTGCTGGAGACTGAAGAGCATGGCTGAATCATCCATACACGCCTTGCCTGGAACCCTGTGAAAAGTCCCGCCTTGCTTATGAAGTGACCATTCTGCTGTAAGCAGAAGAAGGGGCTCTCGGAAGTCAACGGTGAAGAGTGTTGAGGGAAGGTGTCATCTGTTGCATCAGTGCAGTGAGTCCTCATAAAAACACAGGTTGACGTGTTCCTCAGCTTTACAGGATGGTAATCTTCTCTCCATTCTGGTGCTCTTGGGGTTCTCCTGGACTGAACCTTGAAATGCTATTCCCTAGGAACAACTGAGGAATCCCCTGTTTAGCACTGTTTTTCAAACTTCACAGGAGGAGGTTCATAAAGATGTGTTGACTTAAAGAGATGGAGGAAGGAAGTGCTATAACCCCAGCAGCTCAGTAGGGGCTTTTTATACCTTCAGTGCATTCACCTTATATAAATCTCAGCCAGGCGCAGTGGCTCAAGCCTGTAATCCCAGCACTTTGGGAGGCTGAGGCGGGTGGATCACAAGGTCAAGAGATCAAGACCATCCTGGCCAACATGGTGAAACCCTGTTCTCTACTAAAAATAGAAAAATTAGCTGGGTGTGGTGGTGCATGCCTGTAGTCCCAGTTACCTGGGAGGCTGAGGCCGAAGAATCGCTTAAACCGGGAGGTTGAGGTTGCAGTGAGCCGAGATTGTGCCACTGCACTGCCGCCTGGTGACAGAGCGAGACTCCATCTCAAAAAAAAAAAAAAATTAAATAAATAAATAAATAAATCTCACAATTCCCAAATGAGGAAATTGAACTCCAAAGAGTACACAGCTAATAAGTGATGTGACTGATTTTCAATTCAGCTCTAACCTCAGTCTCATGCGATTTCTCTGTACCACTTAAGAGTGTCCCGAGAGGACTTCTTATCTCTCCATGATGACAGGCCCAACCTTCAACCACTCCTCTCCCTGTGTAAGGTCTTCGGTTCTTGGGTTTGGCCCCTCCCGAGTCAATTCGACATTAAGCAAATATCTGTTCTGCCCATAGGGCACTGTGCCACATGCTGCCAGAGATACCTCCTGCTGTGGCCCCGCCCTCGAGGAGGCTGAGCTCCATAGAACAGCCCGCCTAGCCAAGCTCCAGGCCCAGCAGGTCATGGGAGAGTGAAGCAAGCAACAGCTGCATCTCTTACACGCCCGAGAGGCCTTGAAGTATGCATAGAACCCTAATACACGGAAATGGGGGCAGGGGAATGGCACGCTCTCTAAGGCCTGGCAAGCAGAAGAGCTTGGGCAGGCTGTGCACACTCTGCACTCTGAGCCTGGGCTCTCCTGGGTCCAGATCCTAGCTTCACCACTTTGTGAGCAGAGGGACTCTGCCAACAAGTAAGTTAACCCCGGCACACTTCCATGGCCACACCCATGAAATGGGAGCCAATTCTGTCTAAATGCAAGGTGCACACCCTTTCCTCTATACTGCTTATGAAAGGAAGCCTGGAGTTAAGGAGAACAGTACCCACAAGAGCACACACTGCTGTTGTGAGGGTAAGACAAGATCACCTTCAGTGACAAGCCTGATTCCTGGCACACAGAAAGCTTTCCATCAATATGCTATTATTTTGATTATTTGGGGGTACATCAAGCATTCCAATTTGACTGGCAGATATGATATGAGTAGAAGTAACTTCCCATCCTGAGCATGTAGCATGTCACTTGGTACATGTTAGGCACTTGCTGTAACACAGTCCCTTAACCTCTGGAGGAAGGGTTAAGAGACATGACACACTTGAAAGCACCTGGCATGATGCCTGGCACGTGGTGGGTGGTCAGTAAATGCTCTGTGAATCTGAGTTCCTCCAGGGTCAACCCCAGGCCTTCTAAGTCCTTTGGAAGCAAGATGGTACAAGATTCCCAAACTGGAACCTAAGAAACATGCATGTTCCCTGGGATGCTGCTAGTGTCCTGTAACAAAATCGGTGCCTAAATACACTCCCTCTGAAACGTAACACCAGCAATGCAGGAAAACACTCACCATGCCTACATAGTCATCCTTACTGCTTCTCAATAAGGTGTTGTTAAGACATGGAAGATCACAGAGGCTAAAGTCGTATGGTCCCAAGAACAGAACTGGACAGACCGATAAAACTGAAGAGAGAGCCCCGTGGTTACAAGAGCACATGGGATTTCAGTACATGACAGAGATGGCATTTCACACCAATGGGTGAGAGGTTTTATTTGATGAATGACATTGGAACAAATGGCTAGCTGTTTGATTTTCTTTCTCACTCCTTTCATCAAATTTTCTGGGAGGTGGACACAAAACAGATGTAATAATTTTTAAGTTGCTTAAAACACAAACCCCACGACTATTCAATTTTGCACTCAACAAAAAAACTCTCGATGTTGAAGACAGCAGTAAAGTGACTCGTGCTTGGGATTCCCACTGAAGCAGCTCCCACTGCACTCTGCATCTCCAACTCATTCCCACGTCAGGGCTTACGCATTTCCACCCCCGTGCCCAGGACAGTCCCCACCTAGCCCCTGCACGCTCCCTCATTCTCATCCCGCAAGTCCCATTCAAGGGTTGCCTCCTCAGAGAGGCCTTCCCTGGCCACCCAGTCTATAGCAGGCCTCCCAGCATGGCCACCCTAACACATGGCCTTGTTCGTTCCCTTCCTACCTACCACACCACCTACTAAATTTGCCATTTGCCCCAGGAGAACGTTAGTTCCATGAGGACGGGCGTCTCATTCCCTTCCTTATTGCCTGCAATAATGCTGAGCACAAATTAGGTGCCCGACAGGCATTTCTTCAATGAATCAATGAATGAATGGCCTCCTCATCTTAAATATCTGCCCTGAATAGGACACTCTTTTTCAAGGAAGCTGATATATTTTTTCTTTTAACCACAAAAGAAGGCTCGCGGATAACTTTTATTTTCAAATGTCTACCCACCTGTACCTGGTTTCTCTCTTCTATATATATATATATATATATATATATATATTTTTTTTTTTTGAGACGGAGTTTCGCTCTTGTTACCCAGGCTGGAATGCAATGGCGCGATCTCGGCTCACTGCAACCTCCGCCTCCTGGGTTCAGGCAATTCTCCTGCCTCAGCCTCCTCAGTAGCTGGGATTTCAGGCACGCGCCACCACGCGCAGCTAATTTTTTGTATTTTTAGTAGAGACGGGGTTTCACCATGTTGACCAGGATGGTCTCGATCTCTTGACCTCGTGATCCACCCGCCTCAGCCTCCCAAAGTGCTGGGATTACAGGCGTGAGCCACCGCACCCGGCCTCTCTTCTATATCTTAAAACAATTTTACTGACTGGAGCACTATATTCATGTCTCTTTGGTAATGCACTGATTTATAACTTCAGCAACTAATATGTTGGCGGATTATATTTAATACTTTGACACCAAAAGATGACAGAGATTGCTTCCAAACCACACTTTCTTTACTGACTTTCATGCATCCGTAACCTGCTGGTTCCACATTCAGGAGTTCATGCTGAATGCCTCGGGCAAGGGAGCCTCCCACCCGGTGTTCTGTCTAGAAAAGCTGCTGTACACACACGTGCATGCGTGCACGTGTGTGTTGCTTACTATATGTGAGGTAAGGCACCCTCTCCCTGCTTCTGTTTTCTGTGCCCATTGCAGCATCAGACCCAGAGACACTTACCCACAGGTAGAATAATGGCATATGACCATGAAACGTCCTTACACAATGTGACCAAGGCCAGCACCCAAACCTGCTCCCAACACCTTTGACTGGTGGCACCTCCAGAGCCCAGAATCTCTTCCCTGGTCTTTACTTCTTTCCTCAGTGCATTCTGTCCTGGCCCTTTCTGTAACAGACATGCCTGAAAAGCTTTTACTAAATAAATAACCTCACGTGCTCTCTAGATGACAGGTCTCCTCTATGAGGTCAGCTAGAGAAGAAATGTGGCACTCGGTGTGACAGATTTATTTTACAAACATGGTAGCAGCAATCTTTCTCCCAGGCCACCTGTTCTTGCAGTGACCCTGACATGCCTTCCACCATGTCATGGCATATTTGTCCACTTCCGTTGGGTCTGGGCAGATCTTTGGGCTGCCTTGACCAACCCACTGTGGCTGATGTATTGCTATGTGACTTCGGAGGAGAGATCATAAAAGTGCCTTGTGCTTCTGCCTTGCTTGCACAGGATTTCAACTGCCATACTGTGAGGAAGCCCAATTATCCCATGTGGAGAGATCACATGGAGAGGTCTGTGTGAAACCACAGGTATAGGTGTTTAGCCAACAGCTCAGATGAGATCCCAGCTGACAGCCCACATCAACCTTCAGATGATCTGGACCCTAGCTATCGGGCTGTTCCCAGCCTTCACGTCTTCTTACCTGGGGCCATGGATACTGGGGAGCAGACGCAAGCTGTTCCTGCTGTGTTCTGAACCAGAAAATTTATGAACATAGTAAAATGGTTATCATACACCATTAAATTTTAGTTTTTTAGGCAGCAATATTATGTGGAAAACTGATTTCAGTTTATAATCCCAGTTCCTCATTTCAAGATGCAGTCTAGATGTCCTATGAAACATCATGCTTTTGTATTAAGTATTTATATTTTTCCGTAAGTTACTGGGGTACAGGTGGTATTTGGTTATATATAAGTTCTTCAGTGGTGATCTGTGAGATTTTGGTGGCCCCATCACCCAAGCAGTATACACTGCACCATATTTGTAGTCTTTTATTCCTTGCCCTGTCCCTCTATTCCCCTCAAGTCCCCAGAGTCCATTGCATCATTCTTATGCCTTTGTGTCCTCATAGCTAAACTCCCACGTATCAGTGAGACCATGGGATGTTTGGTTTTCCATTCCTGAGTTACTTCACTTAGAATATAGTCTCCAGTCTCATCCAGGTCACTGCAAATGCTATTAATTCATTCATATTTATGGCTGAGTATTATTCCATTGTGTATGTATGTATATATATATATACACATACATACCACAGTTTCTTTACCCACTCATTGATTCATGGGCATTTGTGTTGGTACCATGTTTTACTCAGAGTTTAAAACATTTAGAACAACCAAGCCCATGGTTGTGGTTTATACATTTTCCCCTCCAAAATCAAGGTTGCAAGTTAATCCCCAATGTGGTAGTATTGAGAGTTGGGCCTCTAAAAGGTGATTAGATCATGACAGCTCTGCCCTCATGAAAGGGTTAATCCATTCATGGGTTAATGTGTTGTCACAGGAGTGGGACTGGTGATTTGAAGAGCGACTTGAGCTAGCATGTGAGCATGCACAGCCCCCCAGGAAGTAAGTGGCCCTCAACAGGTGATGCCCTCTGCCACCTCAGGACTTCAAAGTCCCCATCAGCAAGAAGGTTCTCACCAGAGGTACTCCCTTGAGCTTGGACTTCCCAGCCTCCAGAGCCACAAAAAACAGATTTTATTTCTTACAAATTACCCTCTTTCAGATATTCTATTATAAGGAATAGAAAGTGGACATGTATGTCCACCAAACATCCAACGTATGGAAAATTATACACCCATTTAGATGGATTCTAATGACACAGGGATAAAGTTATGCATTTACTTAATGTATTTTCCTCGAGGAACCCTCCATGTATGAGGAAAAAAAGCACAGCTGCTTTGGGAGTCAGAGGGCTTCCTGAGGCTGATTAGGAGGGAGCGGCTCACTACCACGCAGCTGGAACACACAGGACAGATGGAGGGAATGCAAGCAAGAAACCTTGCATTCTCTCCACACAAAAGTGATTTTTTTAAAGGCAGCAAATTTAGAAAATCTGGGGAAAAAAAGTGATTAGGAGGAAACCTCATCACCTCCCCTCACCACCAAGAATCCCCAGAGATAATGTGTGTGGAAGAAGGAGGTGCTGGCTGTGGGGCCAGACTTCCCACCAGAGTGGGATGGGTTTGAGCCCTTTCTATGCACATGTCACATGGCCTGGTGCTCTCATCAGGATGAGGGCTGGGGATATCCGGACACACGCTCAAGGTAAATTTACCAACATGTCAGCACTGGCTGTCTCAGCTGTGTTAATTACAGCTGCATTTTTTTTCTTTATATCTTGTGTGTTCTAAATTATCTCTAATGAGATGTTTCTACCACACCAGGGAGAATAAGCAATGACAGGGACTGTAAAATGAAATTTAAATACCAGACCCTACCAACATGGAATGTGCAAAGGGCTGCAACCCCCTGCCTTCCCTCCCTTCCCTTGCTCCCTCCTCTCCTTCCCAGGCAGCTCCTAAAAGGAGCCGTCAGCCCAGCCCTCCATTTCCTCTTGCCCATGCAGTCACATCTCTGCAATCTAGCTTGCACTTTGCACCCCCACCCCCAGATCAACCGTGACCTCATTGTCAAATCCAAGGGACATGTTTTTATCGTTATCCTGCGTGACCATCCAGCATCCGACCCTGTGGGCTGCTCTCTCTTCCAGGTCTCTCCCTGCTGCCTTTTCTTTCTGCCTTGTGGGTTTCCTACTTGCACTTCCTCCAAGTTCCCCAGGACACCATCAGGGGCCCCTGTACACCTTAATCTACACACGCTTCCTCTCCTAAATTAATGGTTTCAAATAGCAATGCCACACTAATGAGTCTCAAGCCCATGGTGAGCGCTGCCCTCCCTAAGTTCTTGCCACACGTGTCTAACCTCGAGACATAAGCTGAAACCTGAAGGATGGCTGCGTTTTGAAACTAAGAAGCTGGGGTGGGCTGGGAGTGTTCCAGGCAGGAGAAATGACATGTGCACATGTTTAGAGGGGAGAGGGATCATGCACATTTTCTTCCAGGGACTAAATCCAGCAGGAGCTCACCCAGGTCAGGATCGAACATTACCATTCCCCAATAGGAATTCATCCTCCCCTGTCCTCTGAGCATAGGTGCTATTAACTAGTCACCCAAGCCAGAAATGAGGAAGTCCAGTTACCCACTCATTCATGTATTCATCTGCCATTCCTTAGGCGCATGCCGACAAGATGCACACATCGCTCACAGCCCTGCCCTCACAATGTGGAGTCCACTGAGGTGGGGAGGCTGCCTGCTGGTGGTGTGGGGCTGTGAGCTGGCAGCCAGGTCAACAGGCAGCCACATCTCAACGTGGAGGTGCTGTGATGGAGGAAGTGCTGGGGCTATGGAGACACTCAGGAGGAAATCAGGAAAGACTTCCAGAGGTGGCAACATAAGCCGAAACCTGAAGGATGCTGGGTTTTCGAAGAGGTTGGGGTGGGGTGGGAGTGTTCCAGGCAGGAGAAATGACATGTGCACATGTTTAGCAGGGAGAGGTCTCATGCACAATGCTTTCCAGGGACTAAATCAATATGGCAGGTGCCCAGATTGTGGAGAGGGTGAGGGTGTGTGCGTGAGAGAGAGATGAGACACAGAGAGACAGAGCGACAGAGAGGTGTGCAGGAGTTGAGCACTCAGGGACCTGTTTAAGAAAATGGATTTTGCCCAGAGGAACATGGAGTCATTGTAGTGTCTTAAGCCAGAGACTTCTTTCAGCATCTATTCAATAAATGTGTACACTTTAAAAAGAGCCCTCAAATTGCACTGTGAGAATGTGTTTGCACAGGCCAAGCCTGCAGGCAGAAAGGCTGAGCAAGAGACCCAGGTGACTAGCCTTGCCAAGGCAATGGTCAAGAGATAAGACAGACTCAGGAGAGTTTGCAGAGCCAGTCCTACTAACAGTACTTGCTGAATGTCTGTGCAGGAGGAAGATGAAGGAGTAGAGGAAGCTTTCCAGACAACGACAGGCGCACATGGGTGGATGTTGGTACTGTGCAGAGTGAGGGAAGCTGCAGGAAGGTCAGTGTTGGGGCAGGAAGTGGGTAGAGCAAGTTGTCTGGGGTGTCTGTGTCCTAATTGGGTGCCGCACAGCGGACACAGCTGGAGATACAGGCCTGGGACCTGGGAGATCTGGGTTAAAGGTTTGATAGGCACTGTCATCTGATAAACCAAAGCCATGGGAGTGGACAAGTTTGTTTCAGAAGAGCTTAAAGAGAGCAAACTGCCTAGAACAGAGCCCTGCAGAACATCAACTTTTGTGGTAAGAGCAGACTCCCTCTTGCTTACTTCCATGGCAAACTCTCTACCGTGCCCTAGGTTCCCCATAGTGCCCCAAGTCCCGAGCCCCCACCTCCAGCACAAGTGCCCTCACCTTGCCCAGGCTCCTGTCCGTTCTCAGTGAGATTCCTAGATTCCTACTATCTTCTCAGGGGTCTTTCTCTTCCAGCTGGGCCCTCCTCTGCACCGCTGCCACTGAAATGACTTTACCAAACTGTCACTCTGAAAAATCAGTCATTCACATTCCTCAAAAGTTCCCTATGTCCATTTTAGGAAAATCCAGACTCCTTACCTGGATAAAAAGGGCCCTTAGGGCTTACAATCCTCCTTTTCTTACCCCATAGGGCCAAGTGTACTGAAGCCACATGAAACCTGGACTCCCCAGACATGCGCTGTTGTGTACCGCCCGTGCCTTCTCATGGGCTGTTTTCTTTACACCCAGAATACCGCCTGCCTCCACCCTCTCTTTGATCTAAATAACCCTAACTTCTTTGAAGCTAGGTTTACACGTGCTATTTCCCGTGAGGCCTTTTCTGCCCAGCAATCTGATTTAGATGCCTTTTCCCGGTGTTCCTGCATCAACTTATTCATGCTCCCATTATGGCTCTCAACGCTGTATCCCTGCAATTCGTTACTAATTTGTTGGTTTCCTTCACCAAACTGCACATACAAAATCTCACTCAACTTGCTGTTCTTGGTAATTGAATACAGTAGGTACTCAATAAATATGTGCTGAATAAACAGATAATCACTAACATTTACAGAGCACTTTCAGTTAAATGCTCACTCACAGAATCCTCCTAACACTGAGCTAAGCAGGCATCCACGACACACTCTGTTTTATAGATGAGGACACTGAGGCGTGGGTGCCCAGGGCAACACCAGGAGTGGAGCTGGGGCGTGAAGGTGGTCTGCCTCTAGAACCTGGACTCAGCAACAGCAGGCTTCCTCTGATAACTCCTTTCTCTGAACCCAAAGAACATTTTACACGCTTTTGTCTAGCTATTAACAACAAAAACTTCTCTTCTACATTGGAAAGCTCCATGAAAATGGAAATTGCCTTGGGCATCTTTACATTCCTTGCAACAACTGATATGATGCTCTTCACATAATACATGTTCAATAAATAGCTGGGAAATTAGAGTTGCGTTTTAGCATGTTTCTAGATGACGCTCTTTGGGGAACTATTGCCATGAACTGTGTGAGGTTAAGCTTCTCAGTTGAGTTTCACATCTTACAAGATGGTATTACTTTAGTCATTTTATAAATGAGAAATGTGGGCTTAGGAGGGCTATGTAACTTGTTCAAAGTCATGAGGCTGTGAAGGACTGGCTCAATGCCCATTTAAAGTGTGTATGCTTAGCTCAACATGCAAAGGAAAAGGCATGGCCGGGCACAGTGGCTCACACCTGTGATCCCAGCACTTTGGGAGGCTGTGGCAGAAGGATTGCTTGAGGCCAGGAATTTGAGACCAGTCTGGGCAACACAGCAAGACCTCATCTCTACGAAAAGTTTAAAAATTAGCCAGGCATGGTGGCATGCCTGTAGTTCCAGCTACTCAGGAGGCTGAGAGGCAGGAGGATCACTTGAGCTTAGGAATTTGAGGTTTCAGTGAACGATTATCACACTGCTGCACTGCAGCCCGGGCGACAGAGCAAGTCCCTGCCTCTTAAACAAAAAGTGAAAATAAAATCAACAAAGGCGATGGCAATAAACATGATCAGCCAGTGCAGTAGCTCATGCCTGTAATCCCAGCACGTTGGGAGGCCAAGGCAGGCGAATCGCTCGAGCCCAGGAGTTCAAGACCAGCCTGGGCAACACAGTGAGACTCCATCTCTACAAAAAAATAAAACAATTAGCCAGGCATGGTGGTGGGTGCCTGTAGCCCTAGCTACTCAGGAGGCTGAAGTGGGAGAATCGCTTGAGCCCCGAAGGTCAAGGCTGCAGTGAGCCATGATTGTACCACTGCAGTCCAGCCTGGGTGACAGAGTGACACTGTCTCAAAAACAAAACAGAACAAGAACAACAACTAAAAACATCTTATGGTCAACAAATGATTACTTTGGTTGCTAGACTGGTGCTAGGAAGGACACCAATAGACCTGTGTCAGAGAATGTGATGCTGTCACAGGTAACTCCGCTGACAGAATTCCCTTGGAGCGGCTGGTAGCAGACCTAACCTCAAGGAGCCATCACACCAGACTGCAGTCCAGTCATCCTACCTCCTGGTGGCCTTAAACATCTGCATGTATCACAGAAAGCAACACCTAGGTCCTGGGCCAATTCCATTTGCTATTAAACTGGCTTTAAACTATCTAGCAGTCAATTAACTTCCCAAAACTTCTCTCCAAGCATGTGCAAATGGCCCAGCAAATGCACTTTTTTTCTTGTCCTAAACCCTTTCAAGGGTCTTTAAGATGTGTATTTCCATAGGTGAAAAAGAAATGCATTATGCTAGATCAAATGATACAGACGCAACTAGTTGCTGGCAGGAATTCTCAATGGCCACCCACCAGCACTCTTCATGAGGCTGTTAGTTTGGTTTTAGCAGTGTGTCCTCAATTATCAAATATCTCAGAATCACTGCAGACTTTGTAACAGTCTGTGAGTACACCAAAAACAGAGTCTAATTAAGAATCCTAATTTCAACTCTACCTAATCTCAAATCCTAACAACTAAGTTTTGCACATGTGGGATGTGGGACAGGCTAATAGGTATACCCTGGGCAGGTGAATTCCAATTATTCTCATTCCATTACAGCTCCCCAAACCGCTGGGCAAGGTCAGTTTATTAAATGTGAATGCTTGTAAACTGTGGTACATCCATACCATGAAACACTCATGCTCTAACCCCCAAAGCTAATTATTTTCCAGGATTCTCAGCAAAAGCCTCCTCCATCTACCTAGCTATGCCAGCTAGAAAAGTCTAGGCATCCTCCCCTAGGATTCCCTCCCACGGCCAAGGCTTGTCACCTTCCGAACCCTGCTCCACACCCAGGAGTATCTTCTACAAGGACATGGCGCCCCAGCCCTGCATACTGTGGCACAGGACCCTAAACCTCATCTCCATTTGTAACTTCACATGCGGTAAGGTTAAATAATGTAATTTCCAATCAGTTCTAATCAACAGTTTAACATGTAGTAAAATATAGAGTTCAAATAATGTGGAGAAATCCAGACACTACGATGCCCCTGCTTTGTGTTCATGATAGAAATTTGTTTTTTGCAGAAATTTTAAAAATACATCTGTTCAACAAACCAATTTAATCAAAATGTAACAACTGATGATTTAGGGAATGATAAATATATGTAGTACTGGGAAAATAGGTCAGATGCTTACCTGTAGCTGTTTTCTGAGGATCTACTCCATTAACATGAAATTTTGTGTCTATTTTCCTCATCATTCTACCATTTTCTTCTTAAAATAAATGTAAAACTTTGACAGGTTATAAATAACTAGCATCCAGTAAAAGTCCACCCACAAAAACATTCATTTTTGTGGCCTGAGAACATCATTTGGAAAATTGTTTCTAACTGAAGGAAAAAACAGAGAAAAAAGTTCCAGCAAGTAGTTTAAAAACAACACAATCATTACCTCTGTCATCTCAAAATGGGCACAGACGGTATATTACTATCTTGTTTCTGGGCCTGACAGTGGATAAAGACTTTGTAATGACATGGTGAATACAGTGGTATCAAAATTCTGATTCTTCTGTGATCTTTCTTACAAATGACCCAATGCGCACTTCAGGGATTGATGGGAGCAGGCTAAAGATAGCCCAGTCATGCAAAGTGAACAGACCATCTCTTAGTTACTTTTTAATGTAAGTCTTCTATCAACCTGGTCACAATTCAGAGGTTCCTCAGTCTAAAGAACCTGAATCTTCAAACGAAGGTGTTTTGAGAGATGGCGGGAAGTGTTTTATCAATGCAGCATAGACTTACTCAACACCAGTAACGTCACGTTGATACCACCCCGCTTGCTCAAACTGAAGGTGATATAAACTTGACTGCCACTCTAAAACCTTTAGGCTGGTGTGCTTTGTTCAACCCACCTCTATTCTTGTCAGGAACTGGTGATGGGATACTTCCCATCCTAATGACCAGTGGCAGTGTAAATTCTCCCCGTGGTGTGTTACAGAACTGTAGGTCCAGCTATTTTAGAGGATAAAAGACAGCGTGATGCAGAACTAACTATGAGCCCTGGAATAGAAAATATGGGCCCTGGCTGGGCGCGGTGACTCACACCTGTAATCCCAGCATTTTGGGAGGCCGAGGCAGGCGGATCATGTGGTCAGGAATTGGAGACCAGCCTGGCCAACATGGTGAAACCCCGTCTCCACTAAAAATACAAAAATTAGCCAGGCACCTATAATCCCAGCTACTTGGGAGGCTGAGGCAGGAGAACTGCTTGAACCTGGGAGACGGAGGTTGCAGTGAGCCAAGATCGCACCACTGCACTCCAGTCTGGGTGACAGAGCAAGACTCCGTCCCCCCCAAAAATGTATGGACCCAGACACCAGCTTGGACATTTACCAGTGACCGTGGGTAAGTCCCCCAGTCTTAGCTGCCTCATCTGGGAAGAAGCTTAGGTTATTCTGCACCATGTTCTAGCCCAGAGGTATCTAATATTTTGGCTTCCCTGGGCCACGCTGGAAGAATTGTCTTGGGCCACACATAAAATACACTAACAATAGCTGATGAGCTAAAATTTTTAAAAGGGGTTCATGTATAAATCTCGTAATGTTTTAAGAAACTTGACGAATTTGTGTTGGGCCACATGCAGCCTTTAGTCCATGGGACGCGTGTTGGACAAGTTTGTTCCAGCCAGTGTTAGGAAGCCCACCTACAAACAGCCTAATGACGTACGTTTGACCCTTTATTTTTTGGTATGTCAGCTCCTCTCCCTGCTGACAACCAGAAAGCTCTTCATTGCACTCAGTATGTGGCTCTCTGTCCTTTTCAATGCAGTCCCAGTTCAACCCTGGAAGCAAAACACACCCCCAGATAGCAGCCCTTCAAATGCTGTATGAGGAGACAAGTACCACACCCCCTTTAAGTTTCCCCTGAGCAATCCTTACATGATTCTGTTTTCTGACAACTCTCTCCATGTCAGGTCAACTCTGGCTTGGCAGACACCTTACAGAAACACGCTAGAGAACTCCAGAGGAACTGCATCCCAGGACTTCTAATCACCCAAACCTGGCTGATTAGAATTACCAGGGAACTTCTGAAAACTAGTTTTCTCATCTCCGGTGGATCAAAATCTTCAGGGATCAATCACAGGAATCAAAACATTCTACTAATCATCCAGATTTGATCAAATCAGTACAGCGGGACTACTTAAGACAGTTTGGTTAATGGAAAACAAGCAGGAGGTATGGGCTTTTCTCAATGTTTTATATCACAATTTAATTTGGTAAATTGTAAAGGTTTTTACTTTTGTTTTTGGAAATAGGGTCTCACTTTGCCACCCAAACTGGGGTGCAGTGGTGTAATCATAGCTCACTATAGCCTCAACCTCCTGGGCCCAAGCCTCCAAGTAGCTGAGATTATAGGCACACACCACCACGCCTGGCTAATTTTTTGTGTTTTTGTAGAGGCAAGGTCTCCCTATATTGCCCAGGCTGGTCTCAAACTCCTGGGCTTAAGCAATCTCTTGCCTTGGCCTCCCAAAGTGCTGGGATTACAGGCATGGGCCACAACGCATGGTCAGAATAGGTGATTTTTAAATGATCCAGTTATTTAGATGCATTATAACAGATGTATATGATATAAAATACAGCAAGATCTTTTTCTCAGGAGTTGGGGCTCTACAGTGGCTGCCTGAAAATTCCTCAAGGGTAATTTAGGGCCTTTCCTTAGGGAAAGGAAGAGGGAAAAATTAGTCTGACGCAGTCTTAGAAATTCTGCTACCCAACATTATCATAATATTCTTAAATTCCTATTATACTTAGTATTTCCAGTCCCTTTGACAGTTTTTGATTTCCAGATTCCCTTTTGGGCCTGGGAATCTGAATGCATCCCTGCGATTTCACCAATACCTTCCTGCCCTGCATTCCTCCACCTACCCTGCAGAGTTGTGTAAATGTCCATTTATACAGCTGATTTTCCTACGTTTCCTTTGATTCATTCTCAGATGATAAATTCCTCAAGGGCAAAAACTAGGCCTTCAATTTTCTTAATAATGACTTACAGTAAGGAAGTACTGGTTATTGGTAAAAATCTTTTGATAGTCTCAAACTCTTTCAAAAAGTTGAAGAAGGTGGAACATTTCCTAACTCATTCTATGACACCAACATTACCCAGACACCAAAGCTGGGCAAAGACACTACAAGAAATTAAATTTGCAGACCAAAGTCTCTGATCAACATTGATGCAAAAATTGTCAACAAAATACTAGCAAGCTGAATTCAGTAACATACTAAAAGTAATTTATGCACAATAACCAAGTGGACTTATCCCAGGAATATAAGGATAGTTTCACATGTGAAGAACACTGTAATGATTGATACAATAAAAAAAAAACACATGATCATCTCAATTGATACAGAAAAAGCATTTGACAAAATTCAATACCCTTTCTTGATTTAAAAAAATCACACTCAAATTGAAAGAGAAACACGATAAAGACCATATATTAAATACCCACATAGTATTGTACTGTGGTAAAAGACTGAAAGCTTCTCCTCTAAAATCAGGAACAAGACAAGGATGTCTACTTTTACCACTTCTATTCAATATAATACTGGAAGTTCTAGCCATAGCAATTAGGCAAAACAAGTTAAAAAAAAGTCATCCAAATTTGAAAACAGGTCAGGCGCAGTGGCTCACTGTAATCCCAGCACTTTGGGAGGCTGAGGCGGGTGGATCACCTGAGGTCAGGAGTTTGAGACCAGCCTGGCCCACACGGTGAAACCCCATCTCTACAAAAAATACAAAAACTAGCTGGGTGTGGTGGTGGGTGCCTGTAGTCCCATGTACTCAGAAGGCTGAGGCAGGAGAATCACTCGAACCTGGGAGGCAGAGGTTGCAGTCAGCTGAGATCATGCCACTGCACTCCAGCCTGGGCAACACAGCAAGGCTCCATTTCAAAAAATAAAAATAAATAATAAAAAAAGAATTATCTGTTAGCAAATTACATGATCTTTTATGTAGAAAATCTTTAAGATTTCACACTAATAAAGCTAATAATTTGGCAAAGTTGCAGGACACAAAACCAACAAGCAAATATCAGTTGCATTTCTATATACAGACAATGAACAATCCTAAGAGGAAATTAAGAAAACAATCCCATTTATCATAGACCAAAAATAATAAAATACTTAAAAGACATGTACAATAAAAACAACAAAACATTGTTCAAAGAACTTAAAGACCTAACTAAATGGAAAGACATCAGTATTCACAGATTAGAAGACTTAAAATTGTTAAGTCAATTTATTCTTTAGATTGCCTTGGGTAGTACTGTCAAAGGCAATCCTGGGGACACTACTACCCAAGGCAATCTAAAAATTAAATGCAAGGGCGGGTGGCAAGGGACTCTCGGCTTTTCAACAGTTCATGAAAAACTCTTAGGTGTATAAGATTTCATTTACTAAAAGTTCAATATGAAGTGTGTGAAACAGATGCTTAGAAAAGAGGATGTAATCTTAGGTCCCCGTCGACAGTCTAGTTCACCTGTTACTGTTTGTTCTAGGAACACTCTTTCAGAGACATGAATGAAAAAGAGTGCTTCCAGAATAGGGCTCCCAAGAAGGATGAAGTCTCTGAAAGCCATCTAATACAAAGATGAGCCCTGAGAACAGAAGCACACTGGGAGACAGAAGGATGGACTGAAAATAATGACAACATAAATAACAATTCAAGTTATTCAACAAAGGAGGGAACAGGCTCCCAGCACTCAAGTGCAGACTGACTGACCACTTGTGAAACAGATTTTACAGGAGCAATTACTACACAGGAAAGGAGGAAGAGCAGGAGAAATAGTGACCTTAACAGTATTTTACCCTCTGAGATTCTATGACTCTCAATTTTCAAATTTAAACTTTGAACTTTTCAAAGACATGCTATCACATAAAGATAACACAAGTTATGTGCTAAATAAATGCAGGCACATGTAGAATGTTATTTTACACACGTGCAATTCTGTTCTAGGGAGAATCTCTTTGGATACAGGAGTCACAGCCTGAGCCAAAGTAGTAACACAATTTCTAAAGCGTCTACCTCTACTCTGCAAATACATTTTAGGCAAAAAGAAAAAAACACACTTAAAACCCACAGGCACAAATAAACCAACTTTAATAGATATTATTTTGTATTTATATAGCGCTTTCTTCAAGAACCTTAAATGCTTTACAGACATTATCTCTAATTAATCCCCACAACAACCCTGTGAGGTAGGTATTACTCCCATTTTACAAGACAGGGAGACTGAAGCACAGAGAGGTTAAGTGACTTGCCCAAGGTCACACAGTTAAATTCACTGAAGAGCCAGGACATGAGCGCTTTAGCCTCCCAGCTCCTAGCCAAATACCTCATGATAGAATCTTTAATAAAAAGTGTCTTTAAAGAAAGTATCAAGAGTAGTTATGTTATGAAAATGAGGTCTTTCTACTGCCATCAAGGAAAGAAAAAACCCTATACTGATGGTTAGAGGCCACAAGACCCACATAATACAACATTTCCTTCTTTCCCTGTTCCCAAGCCTCCTGGTTCCTGTCTTAAAAAATCTTCTAAAGGTAAAATTTCCAAGACAGAAGCCATGTGACTTAAGAAGTGGGACTTAATTTAGAATATTTACTTTTAGTTACAATAATTTATAGAAATTTTTATTCCAATATACAAAATATGGGACAGCCATCCCAACAATCATGTACATAGTTACACAGCAATCAGCCACCATTTACAACCTAAACCAGCCCCGCACTTTAATCACAGTCAACTGACACACACCCTCACAATGCTTTCTTCATGGGTTACTTTTCTTACTTACTGTACCTGTATTTTTCCCCCAACACTTACCCTACATGTTTTAAAAGTATATTGGGTTTCTGATAAGCTTAAAAACATTTTACTTAGCTCCAGCTGCATTACGAAGAAAAAGTAAATGTAAAACTGTCACCCTACAGTCCCTCCCCTGACAAACCATACGATCAAGTATGGTGTAGCTGTGACCAAAGTATGTGACTACCAGGAACTCAATACAAATGCTAGAACTTGCTTCAATATGGAATTTAACTTGGCTTTTACTGCATGTTCTTTTTTAATGCAAAAATGTAAAAACAAACACAACGTAGTATTTCAATGCTGTACCTTTATGCAAATGACTTCATCTATCTTTTTTAAACACGCTGTGATATAGCTAATGTTAAAACTGACACAGTTTCACTTTCCTCTTTTTCTCTGTACTGAAAGATGCAAAAATACACCTTTAGATCCAAGACAATCTGGTTTAAGCCCTCAAAATAAAAAGTGTACATCCACTTCCCCTGCCCTGGCTTTCCCCACACTGTTGATTGTGATTCTCTGTGCCATGCTGGTAGATCAGACAGGCTATAAATAATTTGTACAAAACATCTCTAGCCAGGGTAAGGCTTTAGAAATTATCTTAGGAAAAAAAAAAAAAAAACCTGTTAAAATACTTTTGATATTTAGTACAAATACTAAATATTATAATTTTCTCCCAGCACATCTGTTTAAGCAGCCCAATTAGCTAAGTGACCCTGTTAAAGATCTGCTTATGGAATGAATAGGTGAAGTCATTTCCTGAGCCAAAAGATACAGTTGATAAATGTTAATAATAGCAGCAGACTAAAAACATTCCTTTTTGTGGTTTGTTTTCCATAATCAAGTTTTAGCAAAAGAACTTTAGAAAATGACAGATTTTTTTTTTTTTAATTTACTGCCTGAAAAGAGTTTAATAAAGAACATCCAAGGTCTGATTGCTATTATTCTGAATATAACTTTCTATTATTTTCTGCAAGTTACATTCGGCTACTGTCAGACAACTTACTGATCCATGGAAAAATATCCAAAAAAGCTGCAATGTTTTACATACATTTTACGTTACATATATTACTTGTTAAAACCCCCAACAGAATAAAGTCTTAGCAAACACAATTTTTAATTTCTGAATACCCTTCCAAGTAAGATTTGTAAAGGTGGGGGGAAGGGGAGGAAGGATTTGTTTTTTTGTATTCCTAGTCTACTTGATTAAAATTTAATCTTCAGAGGGTTTATTTAGCTCACTATCCAGGCTGCTAGGGTTATGATGAACATGATTACTTCTTTCCAGGGTGAAAAATGACATTTGAAAATAACATAAATGCTATGACATGATTTTCCCAAGCATGACCTCAACTTGAAACATAAGAATACTTAAGAATTCTAAAGATTGGTATACCACCACTGCACCAGAATTTTTAATTATTCCAACAACTACAGGAATTTTTTTAATAGTTTTTTAATTTTACAAAATTAAAGCTGAAGAAAATAACTGATTTAGAAACCATGATAAAAGGACACATATTTAGCCAGAGATATCAGTTCCTCCTGAAAAAGGATATTTACCTCCTCTCATTGTAGTTCTTCTCAAGGTATCTTACTGATTTCAGATAGAATTTAAATTTCACCTTAAAAATAGAAACAAACAAAAGGACTACTTAAACTGACGTTAACTAATAAAATATGCTCAAATTTACTGATAGAATCATGGGCACTTCATACAATACTTAGACTCTACCAGTTTTAGGTAAAATAAATAAGGAAAAAATTATAATTACAAAGCCAGTCTTTCCCCTTGGGGAAACAAAAAGCCACTTTTGACCAATTGTTCCCTACATATACATATACTGTATATTATTATAAGCTTCTTCAGAGAAGCAAAACATCTTTGTCTTCCCGACACTGGATTATCTAGCACGTTAGTTTTTACATCAGGAAGGCAACTGCAAGTGTTGGGCCCAAAAGTATTTCTGGTTTACTCTTGAAAAGACCACTGAATATGCTTCTATACATACCGAACAAATTTATGCAGTGTGTTCAACATCATCTCCTTATCAATATGGCACAGGTTCTGATTCTTTCTACTGCACCCCCAAGGAATTCAAAGCATTATTGGTGCAATTAATAAAGAGAAAATGCGTGTCAATGACTGGAAGGCTGTTTTACAAGAGGAGCTGGTATCTCTGATTTCACCTCCTTGTTGTATGGAACTGTACAGACAGCATGATACCTGAGCAAATAAATCAACTACCATGATCGGAAGGGCTTGTCAATCCATCGTCTTTGCTTTATCGTGTGCAAAGTGTGCTACTGCCCCCTGAGCTTCCTGCATTTCTCTTTTCTTGAAAAATCAGTGCTTGATCCTTTCCAAAATAACCAGAGAAGAAATGAGGCAGAAAGTATCTCTTCATCACGGTTCCCCCTCAGTCCCGAGACTGATAGAAAAGGATGTAACCAGACTCAGAGTTCTTTGAGATATCTGATGTCAACCCGTAGAATTCTTCAATAGCTTGTGCATCTATTTTCTGTGAGGCAAAATGTAAACATTAGTACATAAATGAGCTCTGTACAACCAGAATGACTTAAATTTAATAGACTGACAATACCAAGTATTTGGTGAAAATGTCGGGAAAACAGAACTATTATACATAGCTGGAGGGAATGTAAATAGCCAAGCCACTCTGAAAAAATGTTTAGAAATACCTATCTTTTAAAGCTGAACATACAACTACCCTTTGATCCAGCAATTCTACTTCCAGGTATAGGATGAATTATATGAAACCACTAAGAGCTATTTTGGACCTACAAAATGGCAACTTCCAATGGTCCAACCTAAGATATACCCAAGACAAATGAGTGTATATGTCCAGCAAAAGGGGTTGTACAAGATGACCAATGCATTTTAATTCACAAAAGTCATTAACTGACAAAACGCCAAATTTCTAACTTGGTATATTCATACAGTAGAAAATGGCAATGCAGTAAAAAAGAACTGTTATTACCACAGGCAACAAGAATGCATCTCACAAATATACTGAGTGAATAAAGTCTGGCACAAATGAAATCATACTGTATGAGTCCATGTATATTAAAGCATAGGCAAAATTAATCATAATGATAAAAGTTCAAAGAGCAGACTCCGGAGAATGGAGAGTAGAGGTGTGAGGTATAAAGCAGTAAGTTCTGACCAGAAGGAGGAACAGGGGGCCTGCTGCAGTGTCGAATTATTCCTGATCTGGATGGTAGTTACAAGTGTGTGTGTGTGTGTGTGTGTGTGTGTGTGTGTGTGTGCGCGCGCGCGCGCACGCGTGCGTGTGTGTAAGACATGGGGGGGAACACGTATCTGGATGGTAGTTACAACTGTGTGTGTGTATAAGACATGGAGAGGACACATGTATCTGGATGGTAGTTACGTATGTACGCGTGTGTGTGTGTGTGTGTGTGTGTGTGTTTGTGTGTGTATAAGACATGGGGGACACATATCTGGATGGTAGTTACGTATGTACGTGTGTGTGTGTGTGTGTGTGTGTGTGTGTAAGACATGGGGGGACACATGTATAAAAATTCATCCAATTCAGATTTGTATACTTTACTATGTTACATGGCTTAATAACATTTAAAAAAAAAAAAGCCAGCTCTGTTGTTGAAAGCTTTCCCTTGTTTCATTCTCGGTGTGTAAAGGTTAGGTGACCACTCAACAGCTGGGCTTGGACATTGCAGAGTAAGAAGCAGGAACTGCACTACAAACTAAAGGCCCAGATATTTGTCTCATATTCATCACCAGTCATATATAAATGAAAAACTACAAGAAAAAAGTGACGAGCAACATACACATACAACCTTAAAAAAAATAAAGAGATAAAGAAACTACTTACTTCTACAATGTCGTCATCAAACAACAACCAAAAATCATGACTCTTAACTATTGCAATGTAATGGCCTCGATTGGGACCACTAAAACAAACAAAAAGGAAAAGTTAATTTATTAGGATATTTAGTAATATTACTCTTTCATGCTCTAAATTTTATGTTTTGTAAAGTAACTGAAATAGATAAAAATACCCCTTACCTATCTTTCCAAAAAAAGATAAAGCCACACTGAGTCGAACCGGTAATCAATTTTAAAATCAAATAATTAGTACTCAAAGAGATATAATCAGTATTCTATTCACAGAGCTGTACTACTGAAATTCTTTACTGTCTTTGTAATAATTTTCAATTTTGCTTCTATAATCAAAGACAATTTTTTTCTATCATTTTATAAGGGAGGGGAATCACAGCAGAACATGCTGAGTTAAACTATGAAACAATGCATATTGAATTATTTCTAAGTCTCACTCCCTTGGCAATAGCTTTTTTTCTTGAGGGAAGATCCAACATGATACTTGAAACAGGCAAAGATATCAAATCCTTGGCTCCAAAATCAAGCCTGAACTTCATAAAATGTCTTTAAAAGCAAATGACCTTTGCCCAACGGTGAGTCATTATTAAGTACCTAATTCTTAATACCATTATAACTATTACCATGATTGCCCCTGCATCTCATTTTAAACAAATCTGGAATATATAAATGTGTACACACGCATAAAAATAAAGGAGGCATAATTTCTTTTAAAAGTGATTCTTTGCTTTATAAAACGATATGACAAAGGTCTTAACCTCTTCCATTTTAAGTATGATTCATTATAAAGGCTTATATAATTATTTTTATTGTTATAATTCCACAATTAATATGGAATTTGAAATCCTTTTCAACATAAATTATTCTTTATGGTGAACACTATTTTAAAAATAGTGACCGGATATTAGAATAAGCCACTTCCTATCATGTCTTATGTTTCTCAGATCATTTGATCCAGTGAGGGAGATAAATCTCTTAGGTGACAGAATAATATCAACAAAAATATATATATTTTTTAAACTATGGAGGATGACACCTCAAAACTTTTTCTAAAAAAAGCATTTAATGCTTTATTAAGTCTATTTCTACATTTATTGAGGACTCATCTAAAGGGTCTTGTGTGTTATGAGGAGAGGGTCAGAAATGAAAAAAAAAATTATAAAAGGTGAAACAAAAAACAAAGAAAGGTTGCAGAACACAGGGTGGAAGGAAAGGAGGTGGGTGGCGTGAGGACTAGTAAATTGAGAAAAATTAGGCGGCTTTTTCCTTGGAACAGCAGACAAAAGTTAATTTCATAAACTAAAAACAAAATGAGATGAAGGGCTGAACTTCCACCTAAGGAAGTTGTTTCTTAGGCATCCGATTTCTGGACATTAAACATACTCAGTTGACTAGTACAAATGCCGAATATATGCAAATAACTGTTGACTGCTGTGGAGATGGAGATATCAACAACTTCTTGCCCAAAGACCCCGTTAGTACAGTAGGTAACTACTCCAAAAACATAATCCAAGGCAGAATATGATATAAAAGTAGAGCTATAGAAGAGACCTCATCTAGTGAGAGACAAGGTGGAAGGGCGACAGGGCTGGGGAATCAAGAAATGGAGCCCAGGTCTGACATGGGCTTGAAGGGTAATAGTCAGCAAACATTTGCTGGAAATCTCCTCTAGGCTGAGCACTGGGGACAGAGAAGGAGCAAGTTGAACTGGGACTGACATGCTGACAGTGAGGCTGTGCACACCCTCCACATTTTCATATGAAACAAATCTACAAATAAGTCTGATAGATAAAATACACAATGGAAAAATATTCTAAAATATGATTAGTCTGTTATTAGTGAGCATTATTTCCTGTTTTAAAAAGCACCTGTTCTCACAAGCGAAGCAGACGTATATCCTTTTTGTACATACATACAGTACACAAAGCACTAAGACAGGGCTGGCAATGTATATCTAGTATTTATGTGAAGACAGTGAAGCAGCGCCACGTGGGGACAGGTCTAGGTAGAAGAGCATCAAAGAAGACATCCAGAGAGAAGGGGCAGGAAGGCATGAGGCAATGAGAGTGAGACAGGAGGAAGAGTAAAACCCTGGAGTGGGGGCGGGAATCCCAAAGACCTGCTGTGCCAGACTCCACCAGGAGTGAGTTCCCAGTGAAGGCAGACCACCAGGGCTGTGAGGAAAGTCAATAAGCATCTCTCTGCAATTTTCTGCAACAATTCTGACAGTAGGGATTCAGACAGCTGGCAAGAGGATTTTCCAGTACTTGTAAGTACATGCTTTAAATAACTGACTGTGGAGTTCAAGTTGGGAGAAGCAAGTGAGGCCAAAGAAAAGGTTAAAAAGGGAAAGGGTCAAGAGACTTGAGCGAGGATTTAAGGGTGGGAAAAGAGTTGGATTAATTTTAAAAGGAGAGGGTGGAGAGGGGACCCCAGTTGCCATCTGAGTTAGGAATCTCAGCTCAGTATCTCGTGTATAGAGTGATTCAAAAAATCTAGCATAATTTTAGTAGAGAAGGAGTGTCACTAAATTTGAAGAGGTAAAGAACAGTCTAGTTAAGGTGTGAGAAAGTAAATATAAAGTTAGGATGGGAGAAGGTAATATTATATTTTTGTTACAAAAACAATAGCAGTAGCTAAGTGATTTACATCTCCCTTTGAATCCTAACAAAGCTATGAGGTAGTCAGTATTATTGACACTTTCTAGAAGAGAAAACTGAAGCTTTTTCAGGAAGCTAGGCATGACGTCACACGGCCCACAATTGGCAGAAATGGTACTGAGACCCAGGTTTCTCTCACTCTGAAAACCTGATCTGAATCACCACACCAAAGTTCTCTAAGTCATCTGACACTGCTTCGCTCCTTTAAGATGTGATCACTCTTAGTTTAGAAGTAGAAGAAAGACTCTTGCTGAGGATGAAAGATGGGAGACAAGATTGACCCAGGCAACAGAGGTGGAAGATGATTACTACAGAGCATTTGCTGCCTCCGGGTTGCCCTTAAAAATTCTGATCAGAGAGGTGGGAGGGGGGCTGAAGATGGGAGAGCTGGATGTCTTTTTATTTGGAAAAAGCATGTTGTTAGGACGAGTTTCCCAAAACCAGCATCGATGAGTGCCTGTTTTAAAATGATTAAAAGAAATTCTAGGCAGTCAATGAAGATGGTAAGTTCCAAATACAAGTTTTGATTATGTGATACTCTTGCAGTTTGAGAATGTTTAGAGGTATTTAATAAGGTCAGTTATATGTATGTACATTATACAGAGATGTGTATACCACGTTGGAAGAGATGAAAACGAGACAGAACACTAAATTGGCTAATAGGAAATGATAACTACACACGTGGGTAAAATCAGAAAATGAATCTTTGAAGATTTCCAATGTCATTTTAAATGCTTTTATGACCATTAATATGAACATATGCAATTAAACTCAGAAGTGACTTAACAACCCTCTACACACACACACCCTAAAAAAGGAAAAGAAAAACAAAGAGACCTCAAAGTTCTAGGAAATAAGATACAGGAGTTGTGGAGTAACAAATGATAAAAATAAAAATAATATATTTAACATATAAAAATTTTAAGGAGTGATAAAATGTAAAGCTAAAAATCCATTTTGAAATAAAATTGTCTTGAGGAGGATACAGACTTTCTAAAAGTTCTATATTTGAATCATTCACGAGTATCTTGAATGTACACTGCTCTTCTAACCTAGAAATTCCACTACTATGTACCCGGAGTTGCAATTACCTTCCACAGTGCACCACAACAGCAACAAGGTCGTACATTCTGTCTGGATTGGTGGCATCACCTGAAGTGTTAAATAGACGAAGTTCTAAAGGAAAAACTACCCGGTAAGAGAGTTTTGTATATCGATGAAGTTGATCCATATATTTAAATCTCTTCAGGTGCAGAGCTAGAATCATGGGCAGTTTTTTAACTTTCATCCTATTAAAAATAAAAATGAAAACAAAATTTCATAAAAGATATCCACCATGTCCTTGAGTTATCAAACT
Source organism: Sapajus apella (assembly GCF_009761245.1). Classification (NCBI taxonomy): domain Eukaryota; kingdom Metazoa; phylum Chordata; class Mammalia; order Primates; family Cebidae; genus Sapajus; species Sapajus apella. The sequence goes on from NW_022436972.1 coordinate 914,722, forward strand.
TTATTAATATCCAACGAATAGACAGCCAAGGGTTGGTTTTAATAGCCCAGCATTGCCCAGTTTTGCATATTTCTACCAATTATTTTTATACGGACAAAACAATATTCTGAACACCCTAAGATGACCCCCTCTACCCATCATTACCACACCACATCATTTGACACAGCACTCAATACAGCTCCAAGATAGATGGAATGGCATTAGTCCTTGGTTAAGGAATATGTGTATTTCAAACACACATCTCTTATAATAAGGCTGAATGCACAGCGTGCTCAAGAGTGGCAGGGGAAAAACAAGTTTCTTGAAACTGACAATTCCTTTGGACTTGAGTGGACTGAAATCCATTTTTTTCTATTAATCTATGTGATGCAGATACAGACTGACAACAGGAGACTAAAATAATAAAAGCACTAACGACCATTCAAGGTGCTTGTCAGGGACAAGAAATAATTCCATCTTAAGAACAATGGCTATGTATATCCCAGAAAGGGAATAAAATAACCTGGAAACTTAGGAGTTAAGATTTTAATCGTGAAACACAGGCTGTTCTTAATGTTCAAAATAGTCTTTATTATGCCTTTAAATGCTATTTCTCCCTGAGAGTGCCTTTGTACTCCTACTTCACCTAAAAATCTATTCTTCTTTTAATGGCTCAGCTCAAATGTCACATCCTCTGGCACAAATACCTGCTCTCTTCAACCCTCCATCAGCACTGTAGGTTCACTTTATATATGTCAAGCTTATTACATGGTAAAAGTTTTAGGTGGTTATGGTTCTGTTCTTCTAGGCCCCGGACTCTTGGCAGCTAGAAAGCTTTCCCTTCATTTTTATTTCTCCTCTATCTAGCAACATGCCTGGCATATGATAGATGCCAAATGTTGCAGAACTGGATTTTAAATGGATTTAGTGAAGCAAAATATTCCTCACAATTTAAAGAAATGATAAATGGTAAGTCACTGCCTCTAACATGTGAAAAAAAAATCGTAACATTATACTAAATCTGCATTCTACACATCTTAGATATGGTAGATAGCTTATTATTCCTAAATTACTTACTATTCAACTAACTTGGCCTTTTGGAAACATTAGCCAAAGTAAAGGTAAATAACCCAGCAATATGAATTAAGAGTTTTTATGGCCTTTGGTTTAGTAATCCTATTTCTAGAAACATAAATTAAATATATAATCTCAAAACATCACTTATGAGAATAATCTATTTGTAGAGTTCTTTAACATTGTGAAAAATCCCAACTATTCAACAACAGGTAATGTTAAAATAAATTCAAATGCAAACAGAGTGTTATACAACTTAAATAAAACAATGCAGATGAAAGTTTCTAGGTGACAATGGAAAATACAAGTTAAAAAGTATATAAAATTATACACAAAATAATTCAACTATGAAACATGAGATCTTTGATTAAACCCACATATAGTTACTGAAACAAAATCTTTACAAAACAACAGGGTATCCTTTGAGAATTTCCAATGAATGGCAGATGCAAAAGAAGAATTTTCTCAGCATAAAATGAGTGTCAGTGTACTATTAATAGATGGCAGTCAGGTAAGATTAGGAAGAAGAAAGAGAATGAACATGGCCTGATAGTTAGGGAAAATGTGCTTTTAGAAATTAAAGAGGGGAAGTCCAAATGCAGAAAAAAGAAAATATCTCAATAATAGCAGATACGATATGTTTGATCAGATAACACATGAAGAAGATGAATCCTATTTGCCAAAGATCCTCCCAGAGAACTGCTGGCTACCACAAAGAAACCAACTGCCCATGGAACTGTCATGCAAAAATGTGTGTGGAGCCATATTTTAAAGATGCTGAGAGACTAGCTTACAAAATTTCCCTCATTTGAAATGGTTCCAGAAGAAAAAGCAGAAAACTGCTTGAACATACGTGTAAGGAGTGTGAAACTCATTATGTAGATTTTGCAGCAGACGGAAGAAAAAAGAAGTTGATTTCCTGCTCAAAACACCAAGACCACCAAAACAAGAAAGAATTTATAGGATTCTGGCTTTCCTTCTATTCAAACTTGTGGGGAGGGAGGTTATATTAGGGAGCTCTTGACCACTGTCATCGTTTTAAAAAAAAACAGCTGCCTTAGAACATGTTATCTACAAAAGACAACATTTTGAAGAAAAAAACAGGAGGACAGAGAACATTTTTTTCCTTTTTAAAGTTTGAATAGACAATGATTTTTTAAAATCTTCTGTCAACTGATATAAATTAATTTTCTACTAAAATTTATTTTTTTAATGACATTTGCCGATCACATAAACAACTACTTAAAATGTGGATGAATTTCTGTTATTCAGTTGGCCTGCCCTATCTGGGAGTTCCACATCCACAGACTCAACCAACCATGAATTGAAAATATTCAATAAATAAATAAAAAGAATGACAAGAAAAATAATACCATTTTAAAAAATACAGTGTAACAACTATTTACATAGCATTTACATTATATTAGGTAACAAAGCACACAGGAGGATGTGCATAGGTTATATGCAAATGCTACGCCATTTTATATCAGGAACTTAAGCATCCATGTATTTTGCTGTATGTGAGGGCCCTGGAACCAACTGATACTGAGGCACAACTGTATGCATTTTCTTGCTTTTACGTCTTTAAAATGACAAATTGCATCCATTCTGTATTCCAACATAATAAGGGTTGCCTTTCTTGATAATGTCTAGTTATAATTTAAAACTATGCAGAAAAGAAAGCAGAAAGATGGGAAAAGATATACCATGTAAACACCAATCCTAAGTAAGCAGGCTATCCTAATGTCAGACAAAGCAGACAAGATAAAGAATATTACCAGAGATAAAGAATACTTCATAATAATGAAGGTCAATTAACTAAGAGGACATAACAATCTTAAAAGCATGTGCTACAAAATGGGAAAGAATTATAAAAGTAAACAGACAAGTGTATAATCAGAACTGCAATCTTTACAGACTTCTCTCACTAATAGCAAAAAAAAAAAAAAAATCAGTACGGATAGGAACATATGAACAACCTAACTATGGATTTAATTGACATTTAAATGAATACTCTACCCCAGACTGCACTACACGCATTCTTCTCAAGTTCAATCAAAACATTCACTAATGTACTGAACAATAAAAGAAGTCTCAACAAATTTAAAAAGATGAAATCGGAGTATGTCCTCTGATGAAAAAACAAAATCTAGAAAATCCCCCCCAGATATGGAAACTAAGCAATATATTTCCAAATAACCCATAGGACAAACAGAACATCACAAAAGAAATTAGAATGCATTTTTAAATGGATAATTATTATGAGACTACACATCCTCTCATTTTAGGTCTTGTTCCCGAAGAGCAGACTCTGAGATAAAAAGTCCCAGGCCTGTGATTTATTAATGTAGTGGGTGGGTGGGGGTGGGTATGTGTGTGTGTATTTCGGGAAGGGGGAGGGATAGGCAGGGACGAGAAGGAAAACAGGTAAAGATTCAATCTCAAGCAAAATCCCAGAAAGGGTGGCTTCAGCCCAGTGTCACAGAGAAACCCCAGAAGCTAAATTTCACCTCAGATTTATCTTGACTACAAGGTAGCTGGGCTTTCATATGCTCTTCAGCACCTGTCAGTGGCTGGTCAAATTTGAACTGGGAATTTGAACCAAATTGCCAGAAACTCCCTTCTCCAGTAGCCCATGGGGGAGTCCTTCCCAAAGCCAGGTGCTAAGTATTAGAAAACAATCCAAAGGACTCGGGAGAAGCTGGACAAAGGCCCAACATCGCCTGCAACCACCCCCAACCAGAATACCAACTACCCTGCCGCAGGCAAGCAACACCATTATGGAATGGAATGCAGACCCTGAAATCCAGTGGAGTCTCATCTTTGAATTGTTTTTCTCAATAGTCAGAAACAATTTTTAAAGTAAATTACTCATTTTTATAAACTGTGTGAGCCAGAGGGTTCTACAGATGGAATTTGATCCAGAGGACACTATTTGCAAGCTCTACCACAGATGAATGTAATATCCAGCCACAGGCACTTAAGAACTTGCCAACATCCTGTCAGCAGTGAAGTCCTGACCACACAGAAAAGCTTAATAATTATACAGACACACCGTTCTAAGGACTGAATTCCATGCTCTTTTAAAATGTACCATTAACAAGGATTAATTGTGGCACATTACAACGAGGGGGTCAGGGGAAATAGAATGCTTTACGTGAGAAGACACTAAGGTAACTCAGTGAGATATAAGCAATGAGAGGAGATTCAGGCGGCAGAACCTATCCCCAGCATGTGTTAAAATGAGGAATGGGTCACAGGCACAAATGAGGCCCATGGCGTACCCTAACATGCATATAGAACACAGTATTGACTGACAGACATCTGGACATCCACACGGGCATGCAGGGAGCCAGGTGGCACCAACTTCTCAACAGATGGAAGGACCCACCCAACTCAGATTCCAGAAGACTTGCATGAGGTTATGTGTGCAAGAGGCAGCTGGAGATGTTGACTACAGCAAGGTAAATCCCTACTGCCAATATGATTTTGACATGATACTACACAAATAACCATGACTGGGACTGGCTATAGGGGAATAAGATATGAATCTAGTTAGGAAGCTGAAATAAAAGGTAGGGCCTTCATCTCAGAAACAGGAAGCAACTCAATCATTAAATCTAGGGCAGATACTCAGAGATGGACTGTGGCCATGACAATGTAATACAGAGTCACCTGGCCATGAATGGGTCTTCTTCAATACCTGGTAAGGACAGGACTGGTCCTAGAGGTGGGGTCAGGCACATATGGATTAAAGGGAGAGTTAAGAGAATTGAGAGAGGAAAGATGAGAAGGCAAGGAGCTCAGCTCCCAGTCCACTGTCACTAATCACTGGATCCCACAAAGTAGTGACAGAAATACAGGCATACCTTGGAGACACAGCAAGTCCAGTTCCAGGCCACCACAATAAAGTGAAGACCACAATAACCTAAGTCACACATATTTTTGGTTTCCCAGTGCATATAAAGTTAGATTTATACTGTACTGTAGTCTACTATGTAATAGCATTATGTATGAAAAAATATCCATATCTGAATTTAAAAATAGTTTACTGCTGAAAACTTAATGATCATCTGAGCCTTTGGTGAATCATAAACTTTCTGCTGGTGGAGGGTCTTGCTTCAAGGCTGATGGCTGCTGACTGATCAGGGTGGTGGTTGCTGAAGGTTGAGGTGGCTAAGGCAATTTCTTAAAATAAGAACGTCTGCCACATTGACTGGCTTTCCTTTCACAGACTTCTCTGTTGCATGTGATTCTGTTTGATAGCATTTTACCCACAGTAGAACTTCTTTCAAAATTGAGTCAATCCTCTCAAACCCTGACACTGCTATCAACTAAGGTTATGTAATATTCTAAATACTTTGTTGTCATTTCAACAATGTTCACAGCATGTTCACCAGGAATAGATTCCATCTCAACAAACCACATTATTCGATCATCCATATGAAGAAACCTCTCATTCATTCAAGTTTGTTCATGAGATTGCAGCAATTCAGTCTCCTCTTCAGACTCTGCTAATTCTTGTTCTCTTGCTCTTTCCACCACATTTGCAGTGACTTCCTCCACTGAAGTTTGAACTCCTCAAAGTCATCAATGAGGGTTGGAATGAACTTCTTCCAAACTTCTGTTAATGTTGACATTCTGATCTTCTCCCACGAATCACAAATATTCTAATGGCATCTAGAATGGTGAATCCTTTTCAGAAGGACTTCAATTCACTTTGCTCAGATCCATCAGAGAAATCTCAATCTATGGAAGCCAGAGCCTTAAAAAATATTAAATAACAAGACTTGAAAGTCAAAAATACTCCTTGATCCATGGGCTGCAGAATGGATGTTATGTTAGCAGGCATGAAAACAATATTAATCTCCATCAGAGCTCTTGAGTGATCACATGTATTGTCAGTGAGCAGTAATATTTTGAAAGAAATCTTTTTTTTTTTGAGTGGTAGGTCTCAACAGTGAGCTTAAAATATTCAGTAAATCATACTGTAAAGAGATGTGATGTCATTCATGTTTTGTTTCTTTTCTACAGCACAGGCAGGGTAAATTCAGCATAATTCTTAAGGGCCCAAGGATTTTAGAAATGGCAAATCAACACTGGCTTCAACTTAAAGTCACCAGCTGCATTAACTGCTAACCAGAGAATCAGCCTGTCCTCTGAAGGTGGGCATTGACTTCTCTCTAGTTATGACAGTCCCAGACACCCTCTTTTTCCAATAGAAGACTGTTTCCTCTAAGTTGAAAATCTGTTGTTTAGGGTAGTCTCAACAACTATTTTAGCTAGACAACCTAGACAACTTACTGCAGCTTCTACATCAGCATTTGCTGCTTCACCTTGCACTTTCATCTTACGGAGATGGCTTCTTTGCTTAAACCTCATGAACCCAACCCTGCTAGTTTTAAAATTTTGTCCTGCAGCTTCCTTGCCTCTCTCAGCCTTCCTAGAACTGAAGACAGTTAGGGACTTGTTTTGGATTATGCTTTGGCTTAAGGGAATGTTGTGGGTGGTTTGATCTTCTAACCAGGCCACTCAAACGTCTCCATATAGGCAATAACGCTGTTTTACTTTCTTATCATTTGTGGGCTCACTGGAGTAGCTCTTTTAATTCCCTTCAAAAACTTTTTCTTGGGACTCACATCTTGGCTGTTTGCTGCAAGGAGCCTAGCTTTCAGCCTGTCTTGGCTTCAACGTGCCCTATTCACTAAGCTTCATTATTTCTAGCTTTTCATTTAGAGTGAGAGACATGCAACTACTCCTTTACACTCGTAAAAGAATAGTTGTAAGCCATTGTAAGGTTATTAATTGGCCTAATTTCAATACTGTTGTGTCTCAGGGAATGAAGAGGCTCGAGAGAGAGGTGGGGGAACGTCAGGTTGGTAGAGCAGTCAGAACCCACAACACTGAAGTTCATCATCTTAAATGGATACAGTTCATGTTTCTCGCAAGACAATTACCATAGTAACATCAAAGATAACTGATCACAGATCACCACAACAAATATAATAATGAAAAGCTTTGACACAGTACAAGAATCACCAAAAATGTGAGAGACAGGAAATGTGCACATATTGTGGGAAAAACGGCACTGACAGACTTGCTCAACACAGGGTGGTCGCGAACCTTCAATCTGTAAAAACCACGGGATCTGCGAGGCGCTGTAAGATGAAATGCAATGTGCTGTTCTCTAAGACCTGAGCCCCAGCCTTCCCCTCAACCCCATGCCAACGCCCAGGCACAAAAAAACAACACCTGAAACATCCATCCATCCTTTCTCATTACAGTTCCCAGGGCAATCACTCTCCTCTTATCTACATGCTTTAACCTCCTGTGGGATAAATGCATATGACCATTAGAGTGACATTTCCCAAACTGCTATCTTTCCTGAACTGTGCTATTTACAGAATTCAACAGACATGCTATATAAAGGGAGTCTACATGAAAGTAAATTCTGGAAAAGGCTGGATAAACTTAAGTTTATTTTGTGAGTCTTCAGAAGCATGAATATCGAAGATAAAATGTTATTATACAACAAATTCATTTGATCAGAAAAAACTAATTTGTGGCACATCATTAACATTCCCAGAAATCATTCTTCAGTGTTCCAGGATGAACCTTTTTGGAAGAAGACTTTTTTTTTTTTTTTTTTTTTTTGAGACAAAGTCTCGCACTTGTCGACCAGGCTGGAGTGCAATGGCACAATCTCGGCTCACTGCAACCTCCGCCTCCGAGGTTCAAGCAATTCTCCTGCTTCAGTCTCCCAAGTAGCTGGGATTACAGGCGCCTGCCACCATGCCTGGTTAATTTTTGTTATTTTAGTAGAGATAGGGCTTCACTATGTGGGCCAGGCTGGTCTCAAACTCCTGACCTCAGGCAATCCGCCCACCTCAGCCTCCCAAAGAGCTGGGATTACAGGCATGAGTCACCGCGCCTAGCCAAGAATTTATATATATAAAAGCAAACATGGATTTATGAGTGACAAACTTCAAGAGTGTGTGTGTGTGTGTGTGTGTGTATTTTTTTTTTTTTTGAGACAGAGTCTTGCTCTGTCGCCAGGCTGGAGTGCAGTGGCGCAATCGCGGCTCATTGCAACCTCTGCCTCTCTGCCTCCTGGGTTCAAGCGATATTTCTGCCTCGGCCTCCCAAGTAGCTGGGACCATAGGCACATGCCATCATGCATGGCTAATTTTTGTATTTTGAGTAGAAATGGGGTTTCACCATGTTGGCCAGGATGGTCTCAATCTCTTGACCTCGTGATCCGCCCACCCCGACCTCCCAAAGTGCTGTGATTCCAGGTGTGAGCCTCTGTGCCCGGCCTCTAGTGTACATTTTCACTGTAGTTAAAAAGATAATGAAATTTATAAGCTCAACCATTTACATGTAAGGTACAGCAGAGTTATCTACGTGAACATTATTGCATAGCAGATACTTTTTCATCTTCCCAAAGTGAAACTCTATACCCACTGAACAACCACCTCCCCTCCACCAACCCCTAGCAACCAGCACTCCACTTTGTTTCTATAAGTTTAACTATTTTAGATACCACATATAAGTGGAATCATGCAGAAATGCCTTTTCTGACCAGCTTATTTCACTTAGCATAATGTCGTCAAAGTTCATCCATGCCATACATGACATAATTTTCTGCTTTTTTAAGGCCAAATAATACCCAACTGTATCTATATACTACATTTTCTTTATCCATTCACCTGTCAATAGACATTTAGGTAGCTTTCACTTCATGGCTATTGTGAAAATGCTTCAGTGAATATGGGTGTGCAAATAACTCTTCAAGATCCTGTTTTAAATTAGTTCAAGCACATACCCAGAAGTGGGACTGCTGAAGCATACGGTAATTCTCTATTTTTAATTTTCTGAGAACCTCCATACTGTTTTCCATAGCAGCTGTACCACGTTCCTACCAATACTGCACAAGGGTTCTAACTCTAGTCAACACTTGTTATTTTGATTTTTTGATAGTGGCCATTCTAATAGGTGCAAGGTGATAGATACACCATGTGGTTTTGATTTGCATTTCTCTGATAATTAGTAATGTTAAGCATCTTTTCATATGCATGTTAACCATTTGTAAATCTTCTTTACAGAAGTGTCTATTCTAGTCCTTTGCCCATTTTAAATTGGATTATTGTTTTTGTTGAGTTGTAGGAGTTCTTTATATATTTTGCATTTTAACCCCTTATCAGTTTACTAATATTTTCTACCATTCCATATGTTACCTTTTCACTCCTGTCATTTTCTTTGATTTGCAGAAGTTTTTAAGTTTGATGTAGTCCCATCTGTCTGTGTTTGTTTTTCTGGCCTATACCTCTGTAGTCACATCTAAGAAATTGCTGCCTAATCCAATGTCATAAAGCTTTCTCCCTATGTTCTCTTACAAGAGTTTCAGCCGGGCACGCTGGCCTGACGCCTGTAATCCCAACACTTTGGGAGGCTAAGGTGGGTATATCATGAGATCAAGAGATCAAAACCATCCTGGCTGACATGGTGAAACTCCATCTCTAATACAAAAATTAGCTAGGAATGGTGGCGAGTGCCTATAGTCCCAGCTACTCGGGAGGTTGAGGCAGAAGAATTGCTTGAACCAAGGAGGTGGAGGTTATAGTGAGCCAAGATCACACCATTGCACTCCAGCCTGGCAACAGAGCAAGACTGTCTCAAAAAAAAAAAAGTTCTATAGTTTCAGATCTTCCTTTTAGATCTTAAGTCCATTTTGAGCTAATTTTGTGTAGGTGATGTAAGGTAAAGTTTCAACTTCATTCTTTTCTGTGTGGTTATTCAGTTTTCCCAACACCATTTGCTGACGACATTATCCTTTCTCCACTGTGTATTCTTAGCACCCTTATTGAAGATCAGTTGACTGTACATGTATGGTTTTATTTCTAGGCTATTTTGCTTTACTGGTCTATATGTCTTTAGGCCGGTACCATAACTGTTTTAATCACTGTAGCTTTGTAATATATTTTGAAATCAGGAAGTGTGATGTCTCCAGCTTTGTTCTTCTCTCTCAGGAATGTTCAACTATTCAGGGTCTTTTGTGATTCTGTATGGGTCTTTGGGTGGTTTCTCTATTTCTGCAGAAAATGCCACAGGAATTTTGATAGGGACTGCACTGAATCTGTAGTTTGCTTTGGATAGTATGGACATTTTAACAACATTATGTCTTCCACCCACAAATATAGGATGTCTTTCTATTTATTTGTATCTTATTTAATTTCAGCAACATTTCATAATGTTCAATATATAAGTCTTCTGCCACGTGAGTTTATTCCTAAGTATTTTATTGTTTCTAGAACTGTTTTTTGTGTGTGTGGTGAAAATATATACATATATTTAGAATTAGCCAGCAGGATGCAGTTTTGATGATCCCAATTTTGTTGGCAACATCCAAAGCATCGTAATCAGGAGCCAGTGGAAATACGCCTTCTTCTCTCCATCAGGCCGAATCAGGGTGCTGACCTTGGCCACATCAATGTCACAGAGCTTCTTCACGGCCCGTTTGAGGTGGTGCTTGTTGGCTTTAACATCCACAATGAACACAAGTGTGCTTTTGTCTTCTAGCTTCTTCACGGCGGACTCAGTGGTCAGCGGACACTTGCTGTTGGCACAGTGGTCAAGCTTGTTTCTCCTGGGGGCGCTCTTCCAGGATGTTCTGGCTGCCTCCGGAGTCTCAGGGTCTTGGGCTGCCAGATGGTGGGTGACGTGGAGATCTTCTTTTTTTTTGTTTGTTTTTTTTGGTGGCTGTGAACACCTTTCAACACTACCTGCGTGGACTTTAAAGCCTTCGCTTTGGCTTCAGCTTTAGGAGAGGCAGGAGCTTCTTTCTTTGCTTTCGGCACCATCTTGTGAAAAGGGCTGTTTCTGATACTATTATAGATAAAATATTTTCTTTCTTTTTTTTGAGACAAAGTCTCTCTCTGTTTCTCAGGCTGGAGTGCAGTGGGGCCATCTCAGCCCATTGCAACCTGTGCCTCCCAGGTTCAAGTAATTCTCTTGCCTCAGCCTCCAGAGTAGCTGGGATTACAGGCATCTGCCACCACACCCAGCTAATTTTTGTATTTTCAATAGAGATGGGGTTTTACCATGTTGCCCAGGCTGGTCTTGAACTCCTGGCCTCGGGTGATATGCCCACCTTGGCTTTTCAAAGTGCTGGGATTACAGGAGTGAGCCACCTCATCTGGCTGTCAAATTGATTCTTTTTTTTCAGTAAGAACTATAGTTTGTATACTCAACAAAAGCTTATCCTATTATTCCAAGGCTGAAAACTATAAACTTTTAAAGCTTGTAGAGACGTTATAAGTGAGCTCATCCAAGTAAAGATCAAAAATGCTAAATGAGGCTGGGCGCGGTGGTTAACGCCTGTAATCCCAGCACTTTGGGAGGCCGAGGTGGGCCGATCACAAGGTCAAGAGACCGAGACCATCCTGGCCAACATGGTGAAACCCTGTCTCTACTAAAAAAATACAAAAATTAGGTGGGCGTGGTGGCACGTGCCTGTAGTCCCAGCTACTCAGGAGGCTGAGGCAGAAGAATTGCTTGAACCCGGGAGGCCAAGGTTGCAGTGAGCCGATATTGCGCCACTGCACTCCAGCCTGGCACCTGGCAACAGAGCAAGACTCTGTCTCCAAAAAAAAAAAAAAAAAACTAACTAAATGAATTGCTCAATATCACACCATAAATTATCAGAAAGGTTGATACTAGATCCTAATGAGAAATATGTAACTTCTGTAAAGTTTGTCTTTCCAGGAACTTATTATTCATAATTTATCCTACAAAATGTCCAAAAATATGTGGGGAATGTGTGTATATACACACAAAACTGTTCATCAAAACACTGTTTATAACAGTGTAAAAAGTCTGGTAGATATATGGTACTAAGGTACATTCATACAAAAAAACAATAAAATGGAGCAGGCGTACTGGCTGGCTCCCGTAATTCCAGCTACTCCAGAGGCTGAGGCAGAGCATTGCTTGAGACCAGAATATCAAGGCAAGGCTAGGTAACATAGCAAGATCCTGTCTTTAAAAAATAAAATTCAAGGCCAGGCACAGTGGCTCATGCCTGTAATCTCAGCACTTTGGGAGGCCGAGGTGGGTGGATCACAAGGTCAGAAGTTGGAGACCAGCCTGACCAACATGGCGAAACCCCGTCTCTACTAAAAATACAAAAATTAGCTGGGCATGGTGGCAGATGCCTGTAATCCCAGCTACTTGGGAGACTGAGGCAGGAGAATCAAGTGAACCCAGGAGGCAGAGGTTGCAGTTAGCTGAGATCACACCACTGCACTCCAGCCTGGGCAACAGAGCAAGACTTTGTTGCAAAAATAAATAAATAAAAATTAAAATTAAAATTAATAAATTACTCAGTCACGGTGGCACACATCGGTAGTCTCAGCTACACAGGAGGCTGAGGTAGGAGGATCATTTAAGCCCAGGAGTCTGAAGCTACAGTGAGCTAAGACCACCACTGGACTCCAGCCTGGGTGAGAGAGACAGAGAGATCTTGTCTCTTTAAAAAAAAAAAATACATATATATGTATAGTATATACATGTGTATATATACATATATATATACACATATATATATACGCATATATATATATATATATGCAGCACCTCCTAAGAATGATATAAAAATATTTCTTCATTGACATGGTTGCAATTTTTGAAGTGAAATAAGTTTCAAACTCATATATAAAGTTTGACAACATTTTAGGGACTATGCGTGTATATACATACACACTTTAAAAATCTAAGATACATACAAAAATGCTAACATTTTATAGCTTTTATAGTGATTCTTGATTTACACTTATCTGTATTTTCTAATTTATTTACAAGGAATATACATTCTTCATGTATTTTCTAATACATTAAAATCTCGTGTCTTTAAAGCAAAGAGCTCAACTTTATAGACAATTCTCAATTACTCACATAATCATTATTCTAGGGGAAGGGTGGCTTTTGCTCACAGATGGGCCTTCCTCCCTATAGTCAGTAAAGTCTGAAAGTTGTACTTCTCTTAGCTACATTTAGTCCCTGACTCTTAACTTATCCAGCAGTCTCAGGTACTGTCTTCTTTTTTTAATTTTTTTTTTTAAACAGTCTCACTGTCACCCAGGCTAGAGTGCAGTGGCACAATCTCTGCTCATTGCAACCTCCACCTCCTGGGTTCAAGCGATTCTCCTGCCTCAGCCTCCTCAGTAGCTCGATTACCGGCATGTGCCACCATGCCCAGCTTATTTTTATATTTTTAGCAGAGAAGAGGTTTCACCATGTTGGCCAGGATGGATGGTCTCAATCTCCTAACCTTGTGATTCACCCATCTCGGCCTCCCAAAGTGCTGGGATTACAGGCATGAGCCATCGTGCCTGGCCGGTCTTAGGTACTTTCTACAGCGTTTTCAGGATGAATGTAATGCCTCAGTCCCTATCCCTCTGATTAAACTTAACTGAGGTGCTCCCCATCACAAGCACTAACAGACAGAAACAATGAGTACTTAATCTGTTTTGATTCTGTGGTCCATCACCAAAAACACTTCCCTTCCTAGGAAATATGTCTGTGTCCAAAACAAAAATATAATCATTTAAAAATCTGAGCTTTTCCCTTCCCTTAATGAACAACTCAGTTCAACTATTTGATGGGGCCAAATAACACAGACATCTAGGAGAGGGGGAAGGCCAAGCAGAGGGGAAAGATGTGTGGGGTGGGTTTGTGTGTATGCATGCGTGGGGTGTGTGTGTGTGTGTGTGTGTGTGTGTGCAGGATGTGTGTGTATGTATGTGTGTGTGTGTGTGTGTGGGATGTGTGTGTATGCATGCATGTGCAGGTTGTGTGTATGCGTGCATGTGTATGTGTGCGTGTGCAGGTTGTGTGTGTGTGTGTCTGTGGGATGTGTGCGTGTGTGTATGCATGCATGTGCAGGCTGTGTGTATGTGTGCATGTGTATGTGTGCGGGTTGTGTGTGTGTATGTGTGTGTGTGTACGTGTGCATGCAGGGAGCAGAGGAAGAGAGAATAAGCTGGGATACCTAAAGGTGCACTGACTCAATAAGTAAATGTAGTGAGGATAACGGCAGCCAATGGTACTGTTGGAGAAAGGAATTACAAATATCATGGGGGTGCCTGTAACAAGATACCAATGTGTATTCATGGTTTTCCAAACAGACAAAGAGATTAACAGATGAAGAAATGAAATAAATGCAGGTATAAAAGTGTGTGTGTTATCTACAAATACTCATCTATCCTCTAGCTCTGCTCACTCAGGGGGCTCGAGAATAATGACATTCCAACAGCAATGAGCACAATGATACAAGGTCCTAGTTTTTCATACTCCCCTAAGAGAAATCAGGGCTCCTTGGAGAAATGGCTTGTTCCAAGTAAGGGCAAAGAAAGGCCAAAATGAGCCTGAACAGCTTGAGTCAGAAAGGAAAGAAGTACTGGAGAACGATGGGGCACATCAAGAAGAGAGGAGCCAGCTTAGAGGAGCTCCCCCTGGCCAGACTGGGGATAATGTGAGCATGGAAGCAAGATGCTAATGGATGACAATCCACTGAATAAAACAGGAAACTCTGGGTCCACTGTAAGATTTTAAAAGTGATTAAATTGAAAGTTTAATAGAGAAAGGAATATTTATAATCTCAAAATACTTCTACACAAAATACTCCTAAATTACAATGAGAAAAAGTGAAGATTAACAGTGAAGAACTCTCGAAAACATCTGGGGAACATTCACTTAAGTGTTTGGTAACAGCCGAGAACAATAATGGGAGGTTCAGAAAAGGATTCACAGGGCCTCAAACTATCCTTAGAAAGGACCCCTTGCATGGACAGTCCTTTTAGCATCTGGAAACTTGAATTCAGGACATGTTCCCACCATTCTCCAAATGATAAGAGTGTCTCGCTGTGACTAAATTGTTTGAACAAACAAGAGAGTTTATGCTGAACTCTTGCTTTCTTCCTGGGAGTCTGGAATTTGGGGGCATGGTAGGCAGAGGGTACCTATGTGACCGGCCTCCAGTAAAAACCCAGGGTACTCCATCTGTAATGAGCTTCCTGTATGGCCACAATTCAATGTGGGAAGAATTAAGTGTCTTGTGTGGCTCCACTGAGGCAGTGACTCCTGGACGCTTGCTGGCTTTCCCTTTGCTGACGGTGTTTTGTATCCTGTCCTTGTAATAAATCTTAGCTGTGAGCATGCCTGGACGTTGAGCACTGTGACTCCTTCTAAGAAATCACCTGTCCCAGGAATCGTCTTGGGGATACTCCAACATATGGCACAAATCAAGTCACACATAACAGGACATGATGAGAAAAACACTGTAAGATTCCTGTTCAAGATATATAACCTGAATCTAATCACAGGAAAACATGAGACAAACTCCAATGAGGGACCTTTTGCAAAATAACTAATTTATGATTTTCAAGAGTCAGCATCATTAATGTCAAAAAAGGACTGAGAAACTGTTCCAAACTGAAAATGACTAAAGAGACTGAATGCTAAATGTAATGTGTAATTGTGGACAGAATCCTTCTATAAAGGACATTACCAGGACATCCTGTGATACCAAAATAAGGTTTGCAGTAACAGTAGCATGTCAGTGTTACTTTCCTGATTCAGATGGATGTGGGCACATAGAAAAACGTCCCTGTGGCTGGGAAATACCTACTAAAGTGCTGGTGATCATGAGGTTCGTATCAGTAACTTACTTTCAAAGGGTTTAGGGTAAAAAAACTTTCTTGGTACTATTCGTGCAACTTTTCTCTGAGTTTGAGATTGTTTCGAAATAAGAAGTAACGATGATGTTTTTTATTCCATTTCTTGACACCAAACCAGTCTTACAATAACACGCTAAGAGAACATACAAGATCCTATGTAGGAAAAGCAGAAACGGGGTTGTGGAGACGGGGAGTGGGGAGTACTTTCTCCCTCAACCCTCTTAACCAAGAAAAAAGTTTACATCATCAGGAAAGCCTCAAAGCCAAATATTTTAACTGTACTGGTTTATGATGATTAAATAATCTCTAGACATAGAAAATCACTTGAGTGTACAGGGTTTTTGTCAAAAGAAACATCAAGTAGAATATCATTTACCAGGTAATACTTAATAAACATTAACTGTCAGTGACAACATTAAGAATTTTTACTCAATGTAAATTTTCCTAGATTGCTTTTCTAAGCTATCTACAACATCTATTGCAAAAAAAAAAAAAAATCACTTAAAAATCCATAAAGCATTAAATTACCGTTTGTGTGCTTCCTGTTTGCTGCGACACTCTTCACAGTAATACTTGTATTCACTGCATAGAGTTTCCGTGTTGCTGAAACCCCTGTGAGAAATTCAAAATAAATTTATTTTGTAGATACCAGGAAAGCATGTACCCATTAAAAAATATTCCAGACTAAAAATAATTATTAAATTTCAAATTAAATAATTCTACATGTACCTTAAGCAGTGAGTAATTGATGTATTTTGTTCCACGTCAACAGAAAGGTCTAAAAAATCTTCATCTTTGCTGCTTATCTGTAAAAATAGTGAATTGTCTTTGATTTTTTTAAAATACTAGTAAACCAGTTCCCAATTAACAGAATTAAATGCATTCTATTATAAGTAGTAAGTAAACAATTATTTTCCCTCAAGTTCAAAAGAAAACTACTTAACTGGATTATTCAAAAGGACACTGAATAAATAACCCGTACCAGATGTACAAGTAAAACGCCAAAGCACACTTTTGACTGACTCTCTCTTTGGCAAAGGTTAGTATGATGTGAGATTTCATGACTTTCCAAAATCTTTGTGTTATTTTAAAGCATGAAACAAACTGTACCGTATACACTGATTCTTAAAAAAACATAAGCCAAGACTGAATGAAAATGCTTCAAACGGGACATGATATCTGCATTGTTTTATCATTAAAAAAGTTAGCCCAAAATGTTAAATTACATTCTTCATTTATGACTGACATCCTCTTAAAAACTTAATATAAAGTTTTGTTTGATTTATGGGTAAATAATCTTATAAAGTTATCACTTGCTCATGTGAACTGGAATGGGACAGAATTTTAGACATAAATTCTTTTAGCTATTTCTTTCAGCAAGTCCATCCTGAAGGTACATGTGCAACAGGAGATACGTCTGGCTCAGCTCCCTGTCTCTCATCCATCCAGTTAAGCCAATGATCCCCCCCTCCTTTTTTTTTTTTTTTTTGTTTTATGATACGGAGTCTCACTCTTGTCGCCCAGGCTGGAGTGCAGTGCCGTGATCTCGGTTCACTGAAAACTCCACCTCCTGGGTTCAAGCGATTCTCCTGCCTCAGCCTCCTGATTAGCTAGTATTACTGGCATGCACCACCATGTTGGGCAAATTTTTGTATTTTTAGTAGAGATGGGGTTTCCATGTTGATCAAGCTGGACTCAAATTCCTGACCTCATGATCCACCCACCTCAGCCTCCCAAAGTGCTGGGATTACAAGCATGAGCCACCGCGCCTGGCTGCTTTCCCATTTTATACTGCATCAAGGTTATAAGCTCAGTAAGTTGTCAGAGATCATGTGGCCAGACATATTACGTATTTATGCAAATATAAGTAAACTAGGGTACTGTGCATAGCATATTTTATAGATAGTCGAAGGGAGTTCCAATGGTGGTTTCGACTTTCCTTGATTTCAACATTAAGCTAACCATAGGACCTAAACTTCTCTAAGATGCCATTCCACTGTATGATGGAAGATATAGCAACACTATAAGATAACTGACCTGTGTCTCAAAAAGTCCAGTGAAAAAGAAGGGGGAACAGACAACTCACAGAGAAAAAAAGAGAACATGACAGGTTTAAGGAAAACACATCAATTTTATAGAAAATTAGGTAGGGAGTCAAGAGATAGTATGGCAGAGGTGGGCTAAAGCCAGATGAGGCAGGAGTTTACATACAAGCTATAGAGAAGCAAAGGTTACACAGTCTAGTGTTTCTCAAAATCAATTTTGTATTCCTCAAAATGAAGTCCTCAGACACTGCCCCAGGGGTCTTCATTTGAAATCTTCACTTTTATAATCATGTAAAAACCTAGACACAGGATGCTCTAGATCACCTTATATCTGCAGTTGGGTTGGTGCCAAAGGGTCACCAAGTAAGGCAGTATTTCACTTTTCAAAGTGGTTGTGAAGACATCTGGATGCTACTGGACTAATATGTCCCAATGTCATGTCATGTCATGTATAATATGGGGAGATCCCAATGTCATGTCATGTATGATATGGGGAGATCCCAGTCTAAATCTCAGGGAAGAAGTCTAGGCTTGAGATTGGGACTTGAGACTCATCAGCACATGTAATAATAAAATGGAACATGATCCTCCCAATGCAGAGTGAGAAGCAACTGACAATGAAACCCTGGGGAACACCCACATTTAAAGAATGGAAAAAGAGAGGCCAAGGAATGAGACTGAGAAGGGACCCTCATAGAGAACACCAGAAAAGAATATTATAGACACCAGCTTCCTACCACCTGAGACATGACCAATTGCATTTCTAAAATATAAGCATGAGCTCCTCCAGGAAGCCCATCTCTCACCTGCCCAAATCCTCACTCCCACCTGGATTAGGTCTACCATTCTCTGTCTGGCATGGTGTCCTGTGCACATACATACAATAACACACTGTACTGGAATCTCCTGAACACTGGCTCACCAGTCTTCATTACCTATGAGTATCTTGAGATCAGAGGCTTCTGCCTTATTCATCTTTTACCTTCTTTTACCCAGCATAGCTGGTGCTTAGCACCCCCAAAAATGAACACTTATATATAAATCTAACAAAACATGCATAGCACTGATATGAGAAAGAACTTCCAAACTCCAATTTAAGACATCAAGGAAGTAGTAAATAAGGGGAGACAGTGCATGTACTTGGATAAGAAGACTCAATTTTGCAAGACATCATTTTGTTCCAACTTGATCTATAGGTTCGGCAAAATCCTTATCAAAATCCCAGCAAGTTATTTTATAAACTTGATTCTGAAGTTTACATGGAGAGGCAAAAGACCCAGAATAGCCAACAAAATATTGAAGGAGAAGAACAAAATCAGAGGACTGACATTACCTGACTTTAAGATTTACTCTAAAGCTACAGTAATCAAGACAGCGTGGTAGTGGGGAAAGAACAGATACACAGACCAAAAGGGCAGAAGAATGCCTAGAAAGACACTCATACAAATAGAGTCAACTCATATTTGACAAAGAAGCAAAGGCAATTCAATGGAGAAAGAATCGTCTTTTCAACAAATGATGCTGGAGCAGCTGGACATCCACATGCAAAAAAATTAATTCAGAACAAACCTTATAATATCTTATATAGAAATTAACTCAAAAAAGATCACAGACCTAAATATAAAATGAAAAACAATATAATTCCTAGAAGGTAACACAGGAGAAATTCTAAGAAACATTTAGTTTATTGATGACATTTTAGATGCAACACCAAAAGTACGATGCATGAAAGAAAAAGTTGGACTTTATTAAAATTAAAAACTAATACTTAAAAAACTAAAAACTTCTCTGCTGGCTGGGCGCAGTGGCTCACACCTGTAACCTCAGCACTTTGGGAGGTCAAGGCAGGTGAATCACCTGAGGTCAGGGGTTCGAGACCAGCCTGACCAACATGGAAAAACCGTCTCTCTACTAAAAATACAAAATTAGCCAGGTGTGATGGTGCATGCCTGTAATCCCAGCTACCTGGGAGGCTGAGGCTAGAGAATCACTTGAACCCAGGAGGCGGAGATTGCAGTAAGCCGAGAATGTGCCACTGCATTCCAGCCTGGGCAACAAGAGTGAAACTGCATCTCAAAAAAAACACAAAAAATAAAAACAACTTCTGCTATGCCAAAAACAGTGTTAAAAGAATGAAAACAAGTTACAGACTGGGATAAAATATAAAAGACTTAACCTGATAAAGAACTAGTATCCAAAATTATACCCAAAAAAAGCCACTTAAAAATTCAGCAATACTCAAAGAAAACAAACAGGCTGATTAAAAAATGGACAAAAGATTTGGACACATCACTAAAGATATATAGACAGACAGATGATAAATAACCAGACAAAAAGATGATCAACATCGTATGTCATTAGAGACTTGCAAATTAACAAGAGATACCACCACTACACACTTCTTAGAATCACCAAAATCCAAAACACTGACAACACCAAATGTCAGCAAGGATGTGGAGAAACAAGAACTCTCACTCACTGCTTGTTAGAAGGAAAAATGGTACAGCCACTGTGGAAGACAGAACAGTGGCTTCTTACAAAACTAAATATACTCTTACCAACCAATCCAGTAATCATGCTCCTTGATATTTACACAAAGTAAAAACTCACATCCACACAAAAACCGGCACGCTGCTGTTTACAGCAGCTTTATTCACAATTGGCAAAACGTGGAAGCAACCAAGACGTCCTTCAGTAAGTGAATTAATTTTAAAAACTGCAGCACATCCATACATTAGAATGTTATTCAGTCAAAAATAAAGGAAATGAGGTACCAAGCCATAAAAGACATGGAGGAACCTTAAATGCATATTGCTAAGTGGAAGAAGCCCATCCAAACAGGCTGCATACTATATTCAACCACACAATATTCTGGAAAAGGCAAAACTATGGAGGCTTTATAGGACTCTTAGCTTTCTTGCTTATAGACCCTCTTTTCCAATGTTACTAAACCCTAGCAGCGGAACTTTCATAGTAAAGACGAGATCATAAATGCATGCTAAATCTTGGGCAAGATTTTGATGAGAAGGGAAGTATTTGTGTCTCCCCCCAGACTGCCTACTAATTGCAAAGAGATTAAAAAAAAAAAAAGTCATCATAAAGTAGAGAAATTGGCCCAGCACGGTGGATCATGCCTGTAATCCCAACACTTTGGAAGGCTGAGGCAGGTGGGTTGCTTGAGGCCAAGAGTTCAAGCCTGGGCAACACAGCAAGACCCTGTCTCTCCAAAAAATTTAAAAACTAGCTAGGGGTGATGGCATGCACTGTAGTCCTAGTTACTCAGAAGGCTGAGGCAGGAGGATCACTTCAGCCAAGGAGTTTGAGGCTATAATGATCTATGACAGTGTCACTGCACTAAAGCCTAGGCAACAGAGCAAGAACCTGCGTCCAAATTAAATCAAGTGGAGGAACACCACCACCTTGACTGGATGATCAAAAATTAATTTCACCAACGAGAGGCAGATGGATACTGTGTGCCTACAGATGTGATACCCCGAGAAGAACACAACACGAACGATGTATTACTCTAGCCATGAATGCATAACCTGCATCTAATCAGCAAGAAACATCAGAGAAACAAAATATGAGAACATCTGATTTTAAAAAGGTGGGGGAGGCATATTCTTAAAAAATGTAACTGTTATAATGACAAAAAAAAAAAAAAGACTATGGAAATGTTTCAGGTTAAAGAAGGCTAAAGGAACAACTAAATGCAATGTTCACCTCTAAGTTGGATCCTGTACTGAATGGGGAAAATGCTATAAAGAGTATTACTGGCCAGGCACAATGGCTCACCCCTGTAGTCCCCGCAGTTTGAGAGTCCAAGGTGGAAAGATTGCTTGAGCCCAGGCATTCAAGACCAGGCTGAGCAACACAGTTAAGACCCTTGTCTCTAAAAAAATAAAAATTTAAAAATAAGCCGGGCATGGTGTCACATGCTGGTGGTCCCTGCTACTCATGAGGCTGAGATGGGAGGACTGCTTGAGCCCAGGAAGTAGAGGCTACAGTGAGCCGAGATTGGCCACTGCACTCCAGCCTGAATGTAAAAATTTTCCAGCTTCATCCTTACAAAGTGTCCAGCAAATGAAATATTTTCCCCTTGCTGAGGGTACACTATACGCTTTAGTTTTTATTCCAACAATGGACACTAAAGGTAATCGTAGAAAAAGGAAAAACACATTAATATGCCTCCCTGATCTGTATAATCCTATGAGATTATGTCCTAAGACATAATTTCCACAACATGGTTCTATGGTCTCCTAAACTGAAAGAAAATCAAACAGTTCAATCTACAGTAAGCATCTTTCTATCACCTCAGGTATTCATTGTCAATAAGTAATATTACATTAAGAGTACAGACAGATTCCTTTCAACTAAAAAATATATCTTTAACTCCTATATCTAAGAATTACAACTTTCAAGTTCATCTTCCATCCTCTCTTCCACAAACAATAACCTTTAATGTAATGATTCAATTTTTTTCTACACAAAATTGTATGATATACTTACAGTTTCACAAGTAAGACATCTGGTTTCATTAGTTAATGTTCCCTGAAAAATCTCATGAACCCACGTTGGGTCTGGTGTGCTGTTATTATTTTCATTATCAATATTACCATTAGGTAAGCGACCATTTTGCTTTTCCTGCTTTCTCTCTTCTTGTAAAATATCAGCAATTGTGTTTAGTAGGTAATTTAAGAATTCATGGGCATCTTGTTGCATGTAGTTGTCAAAAAGCTCTAAAAATAAAAACATAATATTAGAGAATTATTTCAGAATATATAACTTCATGAAAAACCAATTTATAAAAGAATATCTAGTATTGGATCAGAACTAAAATATAAATGCACAATGTTTTCATAAGGTGTAAAAAATAACTTTCACATCTAAAACTTTCATCTAAATTTGGGGAAAATAAATGTAAAATTAATTAAAATCTTATTTAAAAATACTACTAACTGATCCATGAGAAAAGGGCAAAACCTACCCTCATATATCAGCATAACAGATACTGAGAATTTAAGAGGAAATTGCTTATTAATTTATCTAACCTATTGTTCCACAAATATTTCAACATGGCAACCTTTAAAGAAGAAGTTGGACAACGATTTGCCAATGCCAAACCAACTGCTTAAGAACCACAAAGTTTATCAAAAATAAATTACTGAACCATACATCCCAGAGATTCTGATTTAGTTGGTAAGGGGTGAGGCCAAAATGTGGGGCTTTTCAAAACTCCTCCAACTAACTCTGATGTAGAGTCAGGTTAAGAATCATGTTATCAAGAATTATCTATGTAATCTAGATAATCTCAAGTCCCTTCCAAATGTGAGATTTTATAATTCCATGAAATGTTCTCTGCAGTTATACAAATGAGTAAATATAATGGAAATACTGGTGGTGCTAACATCAAGTGCTTTACCCTGTGCCTGGCAATGTAAAACTCTACCACAGAACAGTAAGGACTTTAGAGATAGCATTTCATTTGATTCTCAACACTCATGTAATATTGTTATTAACTTTATTTTTATACATGGAAATGGGATCAGAGAGGGTAAAGTCACACTGCCAAGAAATGGCAGACCCAGGATTCAAACTGGGCAGCCTGACTCCACCATGCCACACACAAAGTAATATCCGGTGTGGGCCCACACATGAGAACATACATGAATTATTCAATAAAATGCATTGAGAAAAATAACCTATTTAGGAAATTTTTAGATCCTCAATGTACATTTAATAAATTCCAGAAAGATTTTACATTTTAAAAATGAATGCATATAAATTTAGAAAAAAGTTCAGGGAAAGTCTAAGATAAAAGCAATTAACAATTACATTTTAGAAGAGATACAGATATAAAATTAAGTTCTGTGTATTAGAAATCTTTCAAAAGGTTAAAAAAAGTGAAACCTGAAAATTATTAACATTATAACATATAAAAGAAAATCTCATATAAAAATAACCAAAGTGGGCAATGGACTTGCAATCAACAATTTATAAGAATAAAAAACAATAAAAAAGCTAAGAAACATGAGAAAATGTTCAATACCATGGGAAGAAAAAAAAAAACAGGCCAGGTGCAGTGGCTCATGCCTGTAGTCTCAGCACTCTGGGAAGCCAAGGCAGGTGGATCACCTGAGGTAAAGAGTTGGAGAACAGCCTAGCCATGATGGTGAAACCCTGTCTCTACTAAATACAAAAATTTCACCGGGCGTGGTGGTGCATGCCTGTAATCCTAGCTACCTGGGAGACTGAGGCAGGAGAATCGCTTAAACCCGGGAGGTGGAGGTTGCAGTGAGCCAAGATGGCGCCATTGCACTCCAGTCTGGGCAACAAGACCAAAAACTCCATCTCGAAAAAAAAAACCCTGAATACCATCTTTCTTTGTAAAGTTATTGTAAAAATAGAAAGGGAACGAGTGAAGCTATTTATGGGGGGGGGGGCACAGCTGCTAGAGCAAGGCTGTCTGGGTTGGTGCTATGGTTCTACCTCTAACTGTATGCGCGGCATAGGCAACTTATTCAACCTCCCTGTACCATAGTTCCTCATCTGAAAAATGGGGTTCACAGCAGTACCCACACCTCACAAGGCTGGTAGGAAAATCAAAAGCGCTCAGAACACAACAATAGGTTTTGTATTCTGTTCAACAGCAACCACAATAATAAAATTGGCAATATTACCACAGGCTGAGTATCCTTTATCCAAAATGCTTGGGACCAGCACTGTTTGGGACTTTAGACTGCTTCAGATTTGGGAATATTTGTATACACATAATGAGATATTTTGGGGGTGGGACTCAAGTCTAAACATGAAATTTGTTTCATATACAGCTTGTAGCCTGGAGGTGACTTTATATTTTTAAATATTCAGTATAGGAAACTAAATTTGTGTACACTGAACTATCAGGAAGTAAAGATGTTACTAACTCAGCCACACAGTGGCATCATGCAGCCCAAAAAGTTTCAGATTTTTAGATTAGGGATGCTCAACCTATATTATTGTTGTTGGTACTCAACAGAATACAGAACACATCAAAGACTGACTACATAAAAATTAAGAACTTCTGTATGGCAAAGTCAACATAAAGGAAGACAACTGACATATAAGAATAATTATTTGCATGCTAATATCTAGACTATGTAAAGGATTAATATACAGAATATTTTTTTTAAAAAAAACCTTTACAAAACAAGAAAAGAAAAAACTAATTTAAAAAACTGGCAAAGGAAAATAATAGACAATTCACACTAGAAATACAAATGCCTAAGTAGTACATGACAAGTGATTGGGAAATAAAAATTAAAACAATGATGAAACATCATTTTGCCCATCACTTTGGCAAAATAAAAATTGACTTAGCGTCCATCCAGTGTTAGCTTGAGTGTGGAGAAATGGACATTCTCAACCATTGCTGTTGGGGGTATAAACTGTTACGTCATGTTGTAAAGGCAGTTTTGGTAACACATTTAAAATAATGCAATCTAGTTCTCCCAGGTAGCGATGCCAGGTAAGTATCTGCACATGTACTGAAACAAGCATAAATCTGGCTGCTTATTTATAACAGCAGAAGTCTGAAAATATCCTAAATGTTTATCAACAGGAGAATGATTTATTTAAATTATGCTATAATTTTGTTAGGGAATGCTGGGCAACGGTTAAAATGGAAGCAGCTCCATATGAATTAACATGGCAAAACTTCCAAGACAGGAAGCAAAACAAGGATGCTGAACATGTGTGAATCCCACTCATGAAAAACAACCAGCTGGGAGCAGTGGCTCACATCTGTAATCCCAGCACTTTGGGAGTCTGAGGCAGGCAGACCACTTGAGGTCAGGAGTTCGAGACCAGACTGGCCAACATGGTGAAACCCCATCACTACTAAAAATACAAAAATTAGCCAGGCATGGTGGCAGGCACCTATAATCCCAGCTACTTGGGAGCCTGAGGCACAAGAATCGCTTGAGCCCGGGAGGTGGAGGTTTCAGTGAGCCGAGATCGCACCACTGCACTCCAGCCTGGGCGACAGAGTATGACTCGGTCTCAAAAAAAGAAAAAGAAACAACCACCATAAGTCCCCATAAAATGTAACTCTGGCTTCCTATTTGGAAATATATATTTAAATGCATAGAAAAGGTTTGGTAGGATCAGCTTATTTCAAAGGAAGATGAGACTGAGGAGCAGGGGAGAAAGCATAGCACTCAGGGAAACTTCTAGGTTTGTTTGGTACTGAAATTATAAGAATATATGCATGTATTATTGTACACTTAAAATAGAACTTTCCATACAAAAACTCTACTGCCTTGCTCCCTATCACTGCCTGTTACACATTCTCTTATTTTTTAAGAGATGGGGGTCTCACTATGTTGCCCAGGCTGATCTCCAACTCCTAGGCGCAAGCAATCTGCCTGCCTGTTGCATATTATTCATATCCAATTACTTCCCAAGCCCTTTCAATTTTTAAAGTTCATTTCCTGCATATGTCTAGTCTGTTCCATTTCCATTTAAATCTACTTAGTTCATATCAGCTCCCTTCACTTAACCCACTAAGTCTCCTTTCCTTCAGTTTCACACTGCAAATAGACAAGTTTAATTCAGAGACCCTGAATCTCTCCCTAAGAATTTTCCCTGACATCTCTTGCATTATATGGTAAAATTCACAATACATTCTTCAGGTTCATCATTTAGTTATTTTCACATATCCAAATCCATTCCACAAATTTGGGTCTCAAATCAAACACAATAATATTAAGAATGCAACTGAAGCCACTTTTGTTTCTCTGCTGTAAGTTTAGCCTGAGGGACCCATTAGCCTTTAGCAAACTCCCCATGTTATATTTAAGAACAAGAAAAGTCATGAGTTCTAAGAGTTCGGTATTAGCCTAAGTGGACTTAACAACTAACTGATCTTGAATTTGGTACACTGTGTGGGTTTTGTTCACAAGAGACAGTAGATCTAAAGCACTGCAACCCCATTCCCTTCTCCCTGCTCAGAGCAGGAGTCTCTGTAGCCTCCCCCAACACTGAGACAGCTTGCAACTCACAAACCTCAGCAGTCCACTCCATCCCTCTCAGGCTGGGCCAAGTCGTGCATAGAACCTCACACGGCTCCGCCAGCTGGAAAAGTCTAGACCACAGCTGAGCTAACTGAAGTAAATTATCTAACCTTGTCCCTCAATGCAATAATCTTCCATCCCTGAAAATAATAAACACTTCACCTCTCAACCGCAATCTCCTATCCTCTACTACTCTCATTTGCTTATTGTACCTTGTATTTCCTTTCTTGTCCTTGGGATTTTCTTCGTTGCTCCTTCAAGGTCCTGCATTCTGTTTTCCCTCATCTTATCAACCTTCCGCATTTTCTGGTTCCCTGCTGCTACTTGCTCTCAACCACAAAAGTGCCCAAGATCCGGCCGTACTATGACCCTCAACCCTCCTTTCTCTAAGGCCATCTCCCAGCCTCCTCCTCACCCACTGATGGCTTGATTCACAGCTTCTCTCTCCACTATGCCTCCTGCACCAACCCTGACACCTCAGTGTCTAGGCAGCTTCCTGACGTGTATGCGCCTCCAACCCTTACAATTCAAGAACCTTTATCTCTCACTCATCCACCCATTTCTGGATCACAAATCCAGAACCACCCACCGCAAACAGATCCACTATGTCAAGGAGTGGAAAATAATTATGCTAAAGTTGAGTTGAGGGTCTTAAGAAAAGTAGAAACCAATTGGAAAGGCCCTTTAGTCCTAGAGGAATCTAAAAAGGATAACCAGAAAAGACTAGTAAAAAAATTTTATAGGCACTGCTGAAGACCTAGTTAAGGCTGGAGATGATTAGGTCACCACAGTGGCTACCTACATACTGGCTTGATGCCACAATCTGAAGTGGTCTAATTTTTCCCTGTGGGGGAAAAAAAATTATTTTAGCATATACATGTTTTTCAAAATAATTACTTTCTAAGCAAAAATGTACAAATGTTTTTGCTTTTTAAAAATTTACATCATTTTTTTGGATGCTCTTTTAACACTGAGCAGTGATTTCATACTCACAAAAATACCTCAACTGACTTGCATGCTCTGGAAATAAGATGCAAAGCAAACAAAAAAATAATCTTTAAACTTTTGTTGAAATATTTCTAAAATTATTTATTGTCCATTTTCCAGAGTATATTAACTACGCCAGGATCTTCCTGCAACTGAAAGCAGCCACTATAGTTTTAAAAACAACAACCAGGACTGCATAAACAGCAAAACACTGATGACTGACCTCAGGACAATCCCTGTGAACTGTATTATATTCATTTTTTATTTTATTTATTTTATTTTTATTTATTTTTTATAGCCTACAGCATCTGGTATTCCCAGGTGGTCTCCCATCCAAGTACTAACCGGGCCGGACCCTGCTTAGCTTCCGAGATCAGACGAGACCGAGTGCATTCAAGGTGGTATGGCCATAGAGTTTATTTAGTCTTTAAAACCCTGGTTTTCTTACGGTTTGCTTTCTTCTTTGCTAAGTAGCATAATGGGAAAGGTAGACTTCAAACTTGCTTGGGAAATTAAACAATTTCATTCATTCATTCACTCATTCAATAAATATTGAGTAAGCACCTACTATGTGCCAGGAACTGGATTATGTGCTGGGAATACAATGGTGAGCAAAAACAAATGGGTTCCCTCCGTCATGGAACTGACAGTCTAGTGGGAGAGACAGACAATTTCATTATTAAATAAATGTATGATTATAAACTATCGTCCTGATATAGCTGCAACATTAATGCAAAAAAAAAAATGAAAAACAAAATCACTGCTTAAAAGTAGGTTATGTTCTCCTCATAATTCAGAAATAGCTATAGCTCTCATTACACAAAATACCATTTATGCTCTTTTGGAGAAAAATAATTGTTTGAAATGAATATAAGAAATAATTTACTCAAATATATTTAATAGGTATTATTTGTGGACAACTAAAATGTCCTCACTTGACGGAGACCAAGACTTAAATATATCTGTTTTTTGTATCTCTCCACGGCACATGAAATACTGCTATGTCCGTGCAGGTTCCTTAAGAACAAGGACCCTATCTTTCTCATTCCCTGCTGTATCTCCAGGACTAACAATAGTGCCTGCCACATAATGAGATGTATTTCCCATTTTTTAATGAATGAATGAATGGATGGATGGACAATAGGGATTGAAACCGCTAAGATGATGACAGACTCGCCCCCAGATAATAACTTAAATGACTGACACTGCTAAGATTCAGTAAATCAGAGCACACGGCTACAGATGCCAGCTGATATGACCCTCAGGCCCACCTTAAATGATGTCAAACAGTCCAGCTGAGGGTCAACTCTAGCTAACACAATCAGATCACCAACCTATGCTGTATTTCTTCCAAAACAGTAGGCCACCCAGAGGCAGTACCTGCACACCTGTAAGCAGATGACTCCGTTTGCTACCTGGGTACTGCAACAGCCTCCAGCTGATCTCCTGCCTCAACCATGCCGCCTATGCCCACCCAGCAGCCAGAGGGTCTTCTCATGCAAATCAGAACATATCGTCCACCTACTCAGAACCCTCTCATGGCTTTCCAAATAAAACCCAAGCTTTAGGCCCAGCTTTCCTCTCTGACTTTATCTTCATCTTATTCTACTCTTGCCATGCTAATTTGCTTGCCCTCCCTTACGCACTCAGGCAACCTGCACTTTCTCCTTACTGATGGCAACATTTTTGCCTCAGATCTTCAAATGATGTATTTTTCTCTTCAAATTTCTGATCCAACCACCGATATATGAACTAGCAGCTCCCTCATCCTCCGTCCCCTTTCTCAGTCTTCTTTTTATCGTGGCAGTGACACATTACATCACACAACTGATGGCTGTCTGCTTCCCCATGAGGGTGTAAGGTACTGGACAGCATATTTCTGTATCATCAGTTCCTAGACAGTGTCTGGCACACAAAAGGAAATATATCTGTCGTAATTAGTCTACTCAAACACTCAGCTAGCATCCATCCCATCAGCAGGCAGCATGCATGGCGCCAGTATTGCTGTACTCTGTGTAGGAGCACAGTGCAACAGTCCCCTTATGCTATGATTAGGTAACATGAGTTAAAATTGTAAAAACAAAAATTTGTTAATAAATAGAAATTAAAATCAGTTCTTTCCAGGGACATCAAAAAATTAGTAACATAAAGCAATGGTGGTTAAAACAATATGGAGCTAATATCTATTGAGAATAAAAGTTTTTAACATAGTATAGAAGGAAATTAATTTAGTAAGAAACAGCTAACAGTGAAAGTTCGTGGAAATACTGAAAGGAGTAACATACTTTCCAAAGATTTAAAACAATCAAAATCTCAGAAGATAGGCAATGAATAATATGTTAAAACCTCTTTGATTTGTATATTCTTCTCTACACAATTTTCAAGGGAAAATTCAAAAGCCAAAAACATATTTCAAAACATATTTGCAAATGTCAGCAACATCAAATAATAAAAATGCTTTTCTATTTAAAAAATGGCTTTTCTATTAGGCATTATTTCTGAAGTTTAGAAAAATGAAGCAAAACTTATAAGAAGATGGGCTTGGAATAAATATTTATTCTGGACTCAGTCTCTTTCAAAGAAGTATTTAAGAACTCTATTGTGTTACCAATTCAATCTGCCTAAATAAAAAAAAAAAACAAAAAACTATTGAACTATTAAAAAAAATAATAATAAGGGCAGGCACAGTGCTCATGCCTATAATCCAACACTTTGAGAGGCTGAGACAGGAAGATCATTTGAGGCCAGGAGTTCGAGACCAGCCTGGGCAACAATAATGAGACACGGTCTCTACCAAAAAAAAAAAAGAGAGAGAGAGAGAGAGAGAGAGAGAGAGAGAGAGAGAGAAAGAGAGAAAGAGAGAGAGAGAGAGAGAAAAGAAAAAAAAAAAAAAGCCCATCTGGAAAAAACAGCAAACACTATAAAAATGGCCCAGGTTTGACAAGCAAACATATAAAGTCCTAAGTACATAATTGTATTTTACCTCTGTTCAGCATGAGAGTCAACCTAATTAAAAATAAATAAATAAATCATTGTATACTTAAAGAACCCATGTGGCAGGTTAATAAAGCCAAGAGAAATGTACTATTAAATGAAAAAGGAAATAATGTATGCTCTGCATGAGCTGCATACTTCTGAACTTTTTTTTTTTTTTAAAGAGACAGGGTTTCGTTCTGTTTCCCAAGCTGGAGAGTGGCTCAATCAGGACTCACCGCAGCTTCGACCTCCTGAGCTCACGCGATCTTCCCGCCTCAGCCTTCCAAGAAGCTGGGACTATAGAGATGAACCACCACATCTGACTAATTTTTAAAATTTTTTGTAGAGACAAGGTCTTGCTTAGCTGCTGAGGCTAGTCTCAAACTCGTGGGCTCTGGGATTACAGGTGAGAGCCACCATGCCCAGCCAATGAACATTTTAAAGATACTAATAAAGTCACTGAGAAAGGGTGCTGTGTTTAATTACCAAGTACATTAATTTTTTACCAGGACAAAACTTTTAAAAGTTTCGTACAGACACAAACAAAAAGAGAGAAGACTTAATTGCTCAATCCACATTCTAATAGGTTATATTTTATTTTCTAAAAACACAACATATACAGATCTATAATCAAAGAAAGTATATATGCTTAGCTTTCATTAGGGGAAACAAGAAGTGATTTGTGAGCAATTAATCAATTATTCTACATGTGTATGTGGGGAAAATGAACAAATCTTCAACACGTGTATCAAATTCAAGAATAATAGCCTATAGCCTATTTCTGGATCATCTTATATTTTAGGGAA
The DNA here is from genome assembly GCF_009761245.1 of Sapajus apella. Taxonomy (NCBI): domain Eukaryota; kingdom Metazoa; phylum Chordata; class Mammalia; order Primates; family Cebidae; genus Sapajus; species Sapajus apella. Next base: position 946,377 of record NW_022436972.1, read on the forward strand.
CTAGATACAATGTAGGCTTACCTCAATTCACATGATAATACACAGTGTCAACAGACTAATTTAAGGGCAGGATTACATATTAGGGCATTTAATAATCAATCTTCTCTAATCCTATTTGTGAGTGTCTATTTAATAGGTAACAAATCAAACTAAAAATGCATTCAGTTTTGTTTCTACAATGATTGAAATGCCTACATCAAACAAAAGTCAGAATTCTACATGTTACCTAATTTCCATTTGAATTTTTGAGGCAGTGTACCACATCAGATAGAACACTGGGCTTATGTATCAGGGAGAAGTAAGTTTGTATGACAGCTCCACCACTTACTAACTCTGTGGGATCTTGGGCAAATTAACCTCTCTGAGCCTCAGTTATCTCAGAGGGTGATAATGTCCAACTTATTGGCATGTGAAAATTAAATAAACAATATTTCAAAAGAGAAAAGGGAGGTGGGGCTTACTCAGTAACTATTTTTAAAAGAGGATGGAGAATTAAACTTATCTACTCTAAGCCAGAAGGTCTTTCCTGGCTCTTTCCCTGGAGCGTGGCTCCTGGCAAGCCTTTTTTAGCTTCTGATTTTCACAGCTAAAATGGGGGAAATGACACGCTCTCTATCTAAGGCTACTGCAAGGATCCAATGAGTTAACACACACGAAAGCATTATGAAAATGACAAATGCATAAGCATGCAAAAAAAAATACCCTTCATTCTTTACAGAAAAGTCAAGTAAGCAAAAAGAGAAATTATGATTTCTCATTTGCTGCTGCCACACAGAACTTTATCTCTGTATAACACAATGCAAATATTAATTGTATGTTGCATTAATGACTGTGAGACTATTTCCTTCACTCAACAAGTGCCTCCTTGAAGAAAGGAGTGTCATCTTTATTTCTTCAACAGCTAACATGTTATCAGGCCTATAGATGATGCTCAATAAGTGCTGGAATTATGGCATGCTATATTTAACCTTCCTAGCATGTCATTAATACAGTGGGAAGTAGAATTACCATTTTCTTTCCGTAATCTTGTGATGAACTTCTTAGGAGGTATTACTCCAACCTTTTTCTTCTGAGTGGCTATGCTATGGAAGAGATCTGCTAAGCATGTAAGAAGGCTCTCCTTTTTTCTAGGTTGACTCTTATATGCAAGAACTTTTTCCCGAAATGGACGACAAAAATAAAGTGCTTGAAGAACTGAATTGCAGTAGCAAGTATTCCCAAACTGCAACAGAAAAAAAAAGTTTTGTTAAATTTAGGGCAACATGTTTTCAAGAGAGAAATTCCTGGTGTATGGCTGAGAGAACAGAGAGAGGTAACAATTGGTTACTACTGTAACTGCAACTCTGACTGCATTATTATATATTTTAAAATGCAACTCTCAAAAATTCTTTAGAAATCACAAAAGTAAGGTTTTCTATTAGGTACATCCAAACTAAAACACACAAAAACAAAAAATAAAAAGATCCCCTGAAATGTTACATTAAAAAGCCACTGGTATGACAGTCTAACAACCACTGAAATGCCAAGTCACAGTATTCATGATGTTCACATCAAATCCTTAACTATGAATTTCTCTTCTTACTAGCCATGTCATTGGGAGTATGTCACTACATCTTACTGAACTCTCCTTCACTCCAGTATTTGGGGGCCAGGGAAGTAACCCTACTTCAGAGAGTAAATGACACACAGTTTGACAAATATGTATTGCCTTCCTTTTCCCTTCCATTAATAAACACTGGCTCTAAAAGTTAGCTAATAAAACACCTAAAAGTCAGTCATGAAGATTTGGGGAGCACTATGAAACTATAAAAAAGAAATGAGGACAATTCTCATATTTCTACTCTGGGGTGAGATCATGTATATACAGTATTAAGTTAAAAAGGCAAGGCAGAGAAAAATAAGATTGGGTGATATCAAATGTATGTCCATAGCCCATTTGCTTATATTTTCAAAAAAAAAAAAAAAAAAATGAGGAAAGATAAAAAGCTAATAAAAATAGTTATTTATAGGAGAACAGGAATAATAATGAAGAGATAGACAAAAGTGAGACTTCTCTAAAAGTATGTTGTTATAAAACATTTACTTTGTACCCCTATCTATTCTAACACACAAAAAAAGAAATTTCTAAAATTAAAAACAAAAATAAACGAAACCTAAATGTATATGAACTCAATGGTAGAAATGCAGAGAAAAGAATTACTTCAGGTGACTTAAAGAATGTTTACCATACATGCTAATGACATACAGTCTAAGCATTAAAAAAAAAAAAAAATCTATTGGCCGGACATGGTGGCTTACACCTATAATCCCAGCACTTTGGGAGGCTGAGGAGGGTGGACCACTGGACATCAGAAGTTCAAGACCCAGCTTGGTCAACATGGTGAAACCTCGTCTCTACAAAAAATATAAAAATTAGCCGGATGTGATGGCACATGCCTGTGATTCCAGCTACTCAAGAGGCTGAGGTATGAGAATCGCTTGAACATGGGAGACAGAGGTTGCAGTGAGCCAAGATCACATCACTGCAATCCAACTTGGGTGACAAAGCGAGACCCTGTCTCAAAAACAAACAAACAAAACCCCAAATTTATTGATATTGTTATTTTGTAACTATTGTAGCTATATCATAGGATAAAGCAAACAAGGAATTATGTTAATAACCTTAGGAACCAAAATGTTTAATGTAAAGGAAAAAAAGACACTGTAATAAAAATCAGAAAAGTAAAAGCCCTATAAACTTAAGTTGGAAATATCGATATAAACTAATGTCTTTTATAACTCTTGAAGTGTACATCTGTGTGCAGGCATATATGTTTGTGTGTACGTGTTTTCAAACTCTGTCCACTAAAAAGGTGTGGCAGCAACAACTTTCTCTTATACCCAGACTGTGTTCTCCAAACACCTTTTTTCCATCAAAAGGAACTCGGACATCTTGAAGATATGGCTCATATAAAATTTGGGACAAGAAATGTACAATGTGCAAGATTAGCCCGGGATATTGTCAACTTTAATACAAAAGGATTACTGCAATGGATTAAAATACACCAACTATATAAAAATTCATAAATTTAAAATGACATTTTAGGCTGGGAGCAATGGCTCCTGCCTATAAACCCAGCACTTTGGGAGGCCAAGGCGGGTGGATCAGTTGAGGTCAAGAGTTTGAGACCAGCCTGGCCAACATGGTGAAACCCCATCTCTAATTAAAATTACAAAAATTAGCCAGATGTGGTGGCACACACCTGTAATTCTAGCTAATCAGGAAGCTGAGGTGGTAGAATCCCTTGAACCTGGAAGGCGGAGGTTGCAGTGAGCCAAGATGGTGCCGCTGCACTCCAGCTTGGTCAACAGAATGAGACTTTCTCCCAAAAAAAAAAAAAAAAAAAAAAGGGGGTGTGTGGGTGTATGGTTGTGTGTGGGTGGGGGGGTGTGTGTGTGTACATAAAGACATTTTTAAAAAGGAAACCCTCATTAGTCTCCATTGACAGTTGCAAATTAACATATAAAAGGAAAACATAAAAAATTCATCTTGCCTTTCTCATAAGAACCATATTTCAGGGGCACTAAACAGTTGATGAAGGAAGTTTTTGTTTATAAAATAATTCCAGTGAATAAAATCAGAAGACATGGTTGTAAATACTGGATTAAGCAATAATTATCAATGGATGCTCAAAGGATTAGGTTAAAGGTTGATGGAGAACTTTAAAACAGAGGGATCAGACCTAAACCCCCCACGCATTTCAGCATCGCTGAAAGTGAACAACTGAATACTGTATGTCTTTTCATACAATATTCATACCTTACTTCCTAAGAAGTATTCTTACCTTAAAAAAACAAAACCATTAAACTTCAATCACGTCTCTAGATGTAACTACTAATTTACAAGACAGTCAGACAATGGAAGAGACAATGTAAAGAAAGAAAAGGTCAAGTCTGAAATGCAGATAGTCTCTAGGACATACAACCTAGTTTCTCCACAAATCGATGGCTTGAAAAGGAAAAAAGGTTGAGAAGGACTCAAGAGATACAACCATCAAATTGCAAATGTAAATGCTTAGAGTTTACTTAGATCCTGATTTATAAGCCAACTATAAAAAGTCATCTTTGGCCAGGCTCAGTGGCTCATGCCTGTAATCCCAGCACTTTGGGAGGCTGAGGCGGACGGATCACGAGGTTAGGAGTTCAAGGCCAGCCTGGCCAACATGGTGAAACCCCCTCTCTACTAAAAATACAAAAACTAGCCAGGCATGGTGACGCACTCCTGTAATCCCAGCTACTCAGGAGGCAGGGGTAGAAGAACTGCTTGAACCCGGGAGGTGGAGGTTGCAGTGAGCCAAGATCTCACCACTGCACTCCAGCCTGGCCAAGAGTGAGACTCCATCTCAAAAAAAACAAAAAAAACAAAAAAACAAAGTCATCTTTGAGACAAAACAAGGTATCTGAATATATACCACCATTGGATGATACTGAGAAATTGTTGACTTTGTTAGGTGTGATCATTAGATGGTCATATTTTTTACAATGTTCCTGCTACTTTGAGACACGTAATTAAACGTGTCCCATTTATAGCCAAAATGATGTTGATGACTAGGATTTCCTTTTCCAGGAAAAAAAAAAAAAAAAAAAAAGGATAAGTGGAAGAGAATGAAAATATTGTTAATTGTTCAAGATAGGTGGATGGGTTCATGGTGATTCATTATGCTTAACCTCTCCTCTCACTTTTCAAAGGAGGTGTTTAATCTTTGAGGTAAATTAAATCATCATGTCATCATATGTCAAAATCATAGCAAATAAAGAACCTAACCAGATAAATTCATGGTGAAGACAGAGACTAGGCAGAACCAATAATTCCAGGGGAAAAAATTTAAAAGCTCTCCTATGTTCAATCTAACTGTCTGAATATATTTCTTCTTTTCCACAGATATTAAACAATTAAGATCCCTCTGCCCCACTGAAACAAGAGTTACCAATTTTTTGAAGAGGCTTGGGAGATCCATGCCCTCTCCAGCTGAGGACCTGAGACCTAGTGAGGACAATGGCTTCTCACATCCACACTGCTAGCAGGAGACAAGCACTGGTTTCAGAAAAAGAGGTGCTTAAGCTTAAGAAGCATGTGATTAAAGGGTACTGATATCAATGATCATAAATGTAACTATAGATACACTTCAATGAAGCCTACCCAGGGGTTAAGTACACCTGAAGTAGAATCTACAATGTTGCCAGGATTAATTTATCCAGTATCCAGTATCAATTTTTCTTAAAAATATCCATATTGTACCACACTCTAATGAAGCTAACGACCAACAAATCTGGTTATATCAATCGAAGAGAAGACACAATCTCCATATTTTAGAATAGGCAACAGGGGAAATGAACAACTACCACCGAGTAGGGAAATGAAAGCAAAGGAGATCATCTCAGAGTATATCAGAAATACTACAATAGTAAGTATTGACCCATCTGTAAAAAAATATAAGAAGCAAATAGGATAAGCTAAAAAACAAGAGGGAGTCTCTGTTTTGTAGACCACTGGAAGTCAGGCTCACACTTCTATCCAACATGACTTGCTCATCTTCTGAATATAAAGCAACAGTAACATTATAATCAATTATTTCAGGCCTGCTATTAGAATCTTCTTGTATTTACTTTCATCAATCCCATTAAAGAAAAATTAAAGGTTGAAACTACTATTCTTTCTCCACAATAAGCTAGCTTTCAATCTTATTAACAATTTTGAAACTTTTCCTTCAATGTCCTTGATTTTTTAAATTAACTTTCATTCAAGGTCCTAAGACCTAAAAATTATCTTTCAAGAGTATAGCCTTCATGCTAAAGGTTTTCTGGGATGATTTCCTCTATACTCTTCTTTGTGAATGCTCGATTTCTTTAAAAAAAAAAATTGCTTTAGTGCTGAAATCTATGCTGTATTATCTCAGCTGGTTTTGAAGATCAAGGTAGGTTTAGATCAGAGAGAAGGCATTTTAAAAGTTGCCACCCTACTCAAGGTCTGATCATTGATTTTTTTGATTGCTTAGTGAACACAATGACTCATTCTTGCTTTCAAAGTGCTTTTCCTAATGCCTTTTTCTCCAAACCGTAACAAACATCCCACCACAAACATTTTTTATATCTCTACCACTAAGACCATTTTGAGCACACATCCCTTAAACATTTATAAATTATATGTACTATATTATGTATATTAAAAATGTAAAGGAATGCAACTAAGAAAATGCACATTTAGATTTTTGTCTTGTTACACAAGCTATTTTTTCATGAAAAATTATTAGTTTTAAGTGAGAGCAATGAGATTGAGTATTTTTTTTGTATAGCTTCTAGATTTTAAAACAGCAATCTGATAGTCTGGGTTTATGTTCAGTTATTTGGACAGGCGGTTTTAATGGCTATCAAAACTGAAAAAGATACCTTCGTAAAGACATACAGGTGTAAGGGAAGGACAGTCTCACTACTTACCTTTATTTTCTAAATCATAGTATCCAATGTGTCATCTTATCGACCAAATTAGTTTGAATCCACTTAGAAAATGCCTGCCTTGAGAGCAGCACAGCACAGTAATAAAGCACACAGGATCTAAAAACCAAACTGTCTAGATTCAAGTCTGGTTCCACTACCTGAGAAATTACTAAACCGCTCTGTTTATCAGTTTCTTAATCTGAAAAAAGAGGGTAATACAGCACCTACCTCTTAGAATTTCTTAAATAATTAAATGAATCATCTACTTAAAATACTCAGAACAATTTCTGGCCCTTCATCATTTCATGGCTACTTTTTTTTTTTTTTTTTTTTTTTTTTGATACAGGGTCTTGCTGTCACCCAGGCTGGAGTGCAGTGGTATGATCACAGCTCACTGCAGCTTCAACCTCCTGGGCTCAAGAGATCCTCCCACCTCAGCCTCTGGAGTAGCTGTGGGACCTCAGGCATGTACCACTATGCCCCAGCCTTTTTTTTTTTAAAAGAAACAGGGTCTCACTACATTGCCCAGGCTGGTCTCAGACTTCTGAGTTCAAAGCAATCCTCTCACCTTGGCCTCCCAAAGTGCTGGGATTAAAGGCATGAGCCACCACAGCCAGCCAATAGTTACTTTAAAACAACCTTTTAAGTTAACTAAAATTCAATTATATAATTCTCTAAAACTACATTTAAATTATAATAGATCTGTCATAGCAGAAATAAATGAGAGACGGTGATACTGTCAACCTGTTGACATCATGGAACCTGAAGTAACATATAACCATATCATATACAGATAGAATATAGACCCCAGTATCATCCATATGTTAAAAATAATGCTTAGTCTATCATTTTTACATAAAAATAAACATTAGAAATTCTAATATTTTCTTCTCATTCCTAATGGATCATCTTACACACTTCACTTCGAGACTACTGGTTTTAACCCAATTCCAATAATATCAGGAATAGCATTGTCAATAGCATTACTTTGTTTAAATACTGAGGTTGGGCACAGTGGCTCATGCCTGTAATCCCAGCACTTTGGGAGGCTGAGGCAGGAGGATCGCTTGAGAACAAGAATTCAACACCAGCATGGGCAACATAGTGAGACCCAGTCTCTACAAAAACCTTGAAAAATTAGCTGAGCATGTTGGCATGCACCTGTAGTCCCAGCTACTCGGGAGGTAAAGGCGGGAGCATGTCTTAAGCCAGGGAAATGAAGCTGCAGTGAGCCATGATCACTCACTGTACGCCAGCCTGGATGACAGAGCAAGACCCTTTCTCAAAACAAACAAACAAACAAAATCCATGTTTTTGAAGAAGCACAACTTCTTCCCTGTCCCCAATGCTGGGCTGCTAGACGTGGGTGATGGTTCCTGTTCTATGAACATCCTAAGATGTTTGAAGGGAATGTCCTCTTCCACCAACCAGTTCTTGTTTAGGTGAGCATATTTTAGAACACTGTATTTCCACATTCCCCTACCCACCACTCTTACTGCAGCAGAGTGGGCCAGACATTGAGTAGCTAACCCGGAAGTCGTCTTTTCATACTCCAATAGATGTCAGTTCCTCTCCCTACAGGGTTACTCCACTGCCCCATACTTCCTTACAGGAACTGCTTTCTCTTCTCTATGCAAATTACTGTTGTGTTATCAATCAAAACACTTTTACAGCCCCTCCAACGGGGTTGGACACTTGATACAGTGTAGCCAGAGGACCTGGGCCAGAGCTCTTTTGCCAGGTTTGATATGGATATTTTCTGGACCCTCCAACAACGTAAACCTCAAGTAAGCTATAGCCATCAGATGGTGAGAAACTGAATGAGAATGAAATTAAAGCAAGAAACAAAAACAACAAAACATAACCAAGAGACATTGCCTAATGAACTTTATAACCCAAAACAAGAACTTTTGTTTTTATTTATATAGAAATAAATACTTCTGTATTTATTTCTATAAAGGACCCTGCTCCAACTAATGACCAGTAGCAATTCAGGTTAAATAGACTTTTATATGATGGACTAGAAATGTAATCATAATTTTATAATTTTATAATAAAGATTCTGGAGGGAAAGCACATTTCTTTTTTCTTTTCTTTTTTTTTTTTTTTTTAAACAACCTAAAACCTTAGAAGATAGGAAAAGCACATTTCCCAGTAGCCTCACAAATGAACTTACTGAGGCCTGCCTACTTGTGTGTTGAGGCCTACCTGTATTAGAAAATTAATATAAGAACCATACAATAAAACAATGAAAAAAAAGCTATTCAAAAACTGCACAGACTACATACAAGTAGGAAAGATATACTAAACTGCAGTTTAAATCACTCTCTACTATCAGCTCTACTAAAATAAGTACCAATCAGCTACAATATAAAAGGAAAAAAGGCAATCTGACTTATCAGGTTAAAATAACTTGTTTTCAAAGAATTTAGCTGACTATGTAAATAGCTGGCCTGTATGTGAGAAACTACAGCAAAAGAAAGCTTCCAAGGGCTCCTTTGCCCATCCAAAGGTCCTCAAGCCACACTAGTATTTCTCCTCTCTACTTTCAGTAACATCAGGAATGGCATTGTATCTATGGGAGATAAGCTAAGAGGAAATCCTCATTCTATGTACTATACAAATTATAGTTACACGTAATTATCCCTCATTAAGAGTAAGCTGCCATAAGAGCTATTATCTGTGAAAATATTCTTCTGAGACAAAAATATCTGTAACTGAAAGTAACAGAAAACAGGTTGTCATTAAAGTACTAAAAAGCAACCACTCTGTTTAATTTTCTGCTAGGTTAAACTGTGTTATCTTTCTGCTCTGCGCTTAAAAAAAAAAAAAAAAGCTTGGGCAATATAGCAAGATCCCGTCTCTATAAATAATTTTTTTAAAAATTAGACAGGCATGGTGGTGCATAGGTGTGGTGCTAGCTACTCGGGAGACTAAGGCAGGATTGCCTGAGCCCAGGAGGTTGAGGCTGCAGTGAGCTGTGATCCCAACACCACACTCCAGCCTGCTGCCTGGAGTTAACTCCTCTGCTAGTTCTGCTACATCTACTCTGATCACAGTTTTATTTCTGAGTATCATTCACAATGTTCACCAACCTTTAATAGGTGGAGCTGTGGCCCCTGTAGAGATGTTAACTTTTTGTATAATAACAAGGCACACAGACCAAAAGCTATATTTCTACTCATCAAATGAATCTCTCCAGGGGATGAAGACAAAGCGTCTTCTGATGGTCTCTTAGTAACTTTATTCTCTCCTGCTTCTCTTAATTTTATTGTTATTTAAAAATTCTAATTGAAATGCTGTTTTTTAAATTAGAATATAAGGCTAAATTCCAGAATAAAATAAGTAAGAGAAATAATGAGTACCCTGTTCTGAAAAGGGACAGAGAAGGGTAGGGGAGTGCTGACTCTGTGTTACAGGTTTTATGCATAGTACACACACAAAGAATTCCCAAAGCACAGGGAATCACACGTATCACTTCAATTGCTTTCCTCAAATCCATGAGAAACCCATCTCATATGTCCTATGTACAGACTAATATTTAGAGTCCACCAATTTGTTCAATATAACTTACTGTGTTACCCATTTTATCAATATATGCATTTTAAAACACCTACCATGGATTCACCTGATAGTATAGTACAACAGTATAAAATAAACTACCACAACAATTATATAGCACAGGTTTGTGGTACCCATGACTCAGAACAGATAATATTCTGGTAAAACTTCTCAAATTTTCCCAAAGTTTCAAAAATGTATAATTACTAGAAATACCCCCACAAGAACTGGGATGTACTTTTTTCCCCACATTTCAAACTTTTATAGCTATAGCACTCTTACAATGACAGAAGTAAATTGTCAAATACTGCATAGATACATGGAGGCATTCGCACAGCTGAATTTATACTTGTACATTTGTACCACTTAGTCAAATAAATTATTTTCAAACAATCAAGAGATCATTTGGTCTAGGCTATATATCAATACTAAATTTTAGTATTAATATAAATTAATACTAAATTTTGGCTATGAGAAATTTCTGACAAAATAGGGACAATCAGGCTGACAAGTTAGAAACTATTCTATCCCTAAGACTCTTAAGATGCTAGGCAACTTTGTTTCCCTTCCCTTAAAGATCATTTCAAAATTCCCAATCAAGTCTCTTGGCATTTAACTCTATTGATTAAAAAAAAATTTTTCTTTAATAACTTATGAAATGCATTCATCATTTTTCAAACTGCTTCCGAACATGATTCTAAAAGCGTTATCAATGGATACTTACATTGACTAATCCAAAATAGTGCTCATTGACTGGAAACTGTTCTGGACCAATCTCTTTCTCTAATGCCGAAGCATTGGCGCCCTATAAAATGAAAAACAAAAATCTTAGTATTTATAGTACAGTCCTACACCACATAATGACGCTTCAGTCAATGACAGGCTGCAACACGATGATGGTCCTATCACATTACAACGGAGCCACCCTGAACAGGTGTGTCTTTATCCTTTACACTGTATTTTTAACTGTACCTTTCTTAGGTTTAGATATGTTCAGATGCACACTTTACCCCTGTATTACAACTGCCTAGAAAGTACAGGAACATGCTGTATAGGTTTGTAGACTACCAGCAATAGGCTCTACCATCTAGCCTAGGAATGCAGTAGGCTCTACCACCTAAGTTTGTGTAAGAACACTCTATGATGTGCACGTGCACAACGACAAAACGGCCTAATGATGCATTCCTCACAATATATTCCCATCGTTACACATAACTGTATTTTCATAATATTGTCACAATTACACAGGTGTTAGGACACCCTGTAAAAAAACCTATCTATGATCCCTATTGCTACATAACACAAAAGAAAAGAAAAAGGAGAAGAGAAACAATATTGAAGAGTAAAGGCTTTTGATAATGACTAAAAATTGGTTTACAGGAACTTTCTCACAGAACCAAAGCCTGGATCGAGGAATTACATTCATGTTTTTTTTTTCTAAGTAATGAATGAAATCTCCTGCTGTATCTTGTACTCTAACAGGAGTGTAATCTGATAGCAGACATCTCTCAGAGCCGAAATTCTGTGAAGCTAAATATAAATATGTACATACTCAGTAGCCTTGCAGTTCTGAACTATAAACCTGAAATTCTTACCCAGAACTAAGCTGACAAGAATGTTTACTGCAGTGTCACGAATGCAGCTGACAACAGTCTGGATGCAGCTGACAGCAGTCTAGATGGTCCATCATTGGGGAAATAGATTCGTAAAATGTGACAGCATGCTACATAGTAGAACCAGAATAAATGAACTAGGTTTACACACAGAAACATGAGTAATCTCAAAAACACAATGTTAAATGAAAAAAAAGAAAAATGAGATTAACACAAAACACTACTCTGTGTGTGTGTGTGTGTTTAATAACACATGGAAAGTAGACTGAAGAGTGTATATTAAATATACTACATACCTGAGTGGGTGCTGGAAAAGCGATAGGCTATGGAATTGGGAATGGGGCACAAGAAGAAAAGAAACAAAATCAAAGAAACGAGGGCCTCGCACAATCGTAGTATGTCACGGTTTCTAGAATGTGATCAACTCAATTCTGTGCACCTGTGGTCCCTGAAGACCATGTGAAAGGGAGGGGGACAAATGTGGCCCTGAGCACCACGTTGGGTGATGATACATAAATGGATACAACTAAATGGACTCTAAAATGTAGTCTGAAAAGGAAATAAAAGCAACTCTGGTAATATAACTCTGAGTATGTTTACCTTGAAAATTCCCAAGAAAACATACTAGAGAAATATAATTGATAGGACACTACTCAAAACATACCCAATGTCACTGTGAAGAGCTGCAGAGACAATGTGCCTCCTCAGCTACACAGGACATACGGTCAGCAACACACCAGTGCTCAGAAACCCACACCTGCTGCTTCCTTTCCGCAGGTGACTTCTGAACCTGGGAAGCCCAGAACTTTTGTTAGACACTGCGTCTTTAATTTCCTGACAGTTTGAAGCCGAAAAGGAGGACTGATAAAGTTACACAGTGAGTTGGCAGTCAAGTTCCACCAAAACAAGACATTTCTTCTAACACCCTCCAGCCAACCAGCCCTTCTATATACATGATACTGTCTTTATTTTTTTAACTTGGGAATTACTTTTAGGTTTTATATAAAACCTTGATACTATCACTAGTGAATAGATATCATTTACTTCTAAGTTTGGATAGCAATTAATATGTCATAACAATACCAAATTCAATTATTACAGCAACTTCATGATCCACTAAAAACTGATGGGAATACTGCAAGCCCTACTACCCTCACCCTGCCAGCTCAAGTACCTTGTTACAAAAGTCCCTCACATATGTTGAAAATAATCAATAAACCCAGGTTTTTACCACCTGTTGTAAAAATCCAAACTGATATTGGCTTATTCAAATGCGTATAATCCTTTTCCCCCACCAAAACAGAAGAAAAGGTGCCATCATTCAAAATACAACCTCAAACACTTACCTATGTAGAAAAATAAAATACCAGTGCATATATCTTAGATGGCATTTCTAACCCTTAAGGTGCACAAAGAACAGGGTAACAGGTAAAGGCTCTCTCTCCACTGTTAGTCAAATCACATGCCACTCGCCTTGTATTCTAACCTCCCCGATGTCTGCCTGTCACCATATGTACCATGCACTTTAACGCCTGCTTATTAAGCTCTTCTCCTACCACCTCGTCCTCACAGAAGTTTCAACTACGGGTCAGGTGTTGTCTCTCTGTGCCTCAGTTTCCCAACTGTTAAAAATGTTAGCAACTACTTTATAGGGTGATTTTAAATTAACAGAATTTTAACTTTTCTAAGGCAGCTGGTGGTGCTTGGCACATAAGCAGGTGTCTAATAAATGCTGGTCCTCTTCTCACCCTTCCTTTCAAACACAAAGAAAATAAACCACTCACAGTAATATATCTTTTCTGCTCCATGCAAAAGCTAAGAAATGACAAGAAGAAAATTAGAAGACAAAACAAGACAGCTATAATACAAAAAACAAAAATTGATGCTCTCCTTAGTTTGGCAGACAAGAGCCAATTCCACAAAGTGGCCTCCAGAGGTATCATCACTGTACTCCCCCTCACACAGCCTAACAACAAAGCGGAATCATAAGCCAATTCAGAAGTCTGGGAACAGTAGGCCAAGAATGGTAAGGTGGAAAGAGCTGTAGATCATAATCGTTTCACCCCTGTAGATTGAAGAATCATCATTTGCAAAACAAAAGGGTCAGAATCCTCAGCAATTTTCAGAATTCCCAGTTCCAAATTTATCCGTTGGGTTTTCAAGTAACCCTTTACATGAACTAAGATTTTCATGGCTAAAACTATTCAGAAAATGAAAAGATTGTGTGATTTCTAAAATCTCTTCTCACTTCTCACTCAACATTCTACCGTTTCTGATCACTTTCATCGATGCTTCTGAAGACATCAGAGTATTAACACAAAACTCCAGGGAAGTCCAAGGCAACCAATATACGCCAAGCCCACAATTCAACAGCTTGAAGAATGATGGTTAGGACAGAGGGAGGGTAGCAGATCGAAATGAAATGTACAAGGAAAGAACACTGACCTTATTACAGTTCTAAACTAAGGCACAGCACCGTAAACTATGCCTTCCTGTGGTAATGACACTGCACAGCAGATTCTGCAGATGCAGGAGAAGCATGCTTACTGCATGGATTCAAGTTTTTCCTCTGCAGAAATGATCGGAGTACACTCCTCTCTCTAGCCTAATGCTAACTAAAAAGGCAAAAGCTTATACTAAGCAATTGGTTCCTGCTGAGTTGTTTATAAACTTAAGAGTTTTCAACACCAAAGTTAGATATAACTGGTAAAAACCAACTGCAAAGTCAAAATTTTGCTGTACAATTGTTACCATCTTTTTTTTTTTTTTTTCCTCCAGATACAGAGTTTCACCATGTTGGCCAGGCTAGTCTTGAACTCCTGACCTCAGGTGATCAGCCCGCCTCAGCCTCCCAAACTGCTGGGATTACAGGTGTGAACCACCACGCCTGGCCAACTGTTATCATTTTTAAGACATTCCTGAAGGATTTTGTTGAAGGCTGACAAATTCTATTACGTCACACAATGGTCACACAATCACCCGAAAATTTAAAGTGAGCCTAGAGAAAGTAAACATTCAATAATAATAGCTCCATTCCCACATTTGAGAAACATGACCCTATCAAACCTAACAATGGCTTTTATGAAATCAGTGTTTCTTTACTGGGATAAAGGGAAAGCATGGTGGTGACTTAAGAAGTTCTGCTCCAGGTCGGGTGTGACGGCTCACGCCTGTAATCCCAGCACTTTGGGAGGTGAATCACCTGAGGCCAGGAGTTCAAGACCAGCCTGGCCAACATGGTGAAACCCTGTCTTTACTAAAAATACAGAAAATTAGCCAGGTGTGGGAGTGCACACCTGTAATCCCAGCTACTCAGGAGGCTAAAGTGGGAGAATCGTTTGAATTGGGCGGCGGAGGTTGCAGTGAGTTGAGATCGCACCACTGTACTCCAGCCTAGGCAACAAGAGCAAAACTCTGTCTTAAAAAAAAAAAAAATAGAAGGCCGGGCGCGGTGGCTCACGCCTGTAATCCCAGCACTGTGGGAGGCCGAGGCAGGTGGATCACGAGGTCAAGAGATCGAGACCATCCTGGTCAACACGGTGAAGCCCCGTCTCTACTAAAAATACAAAAAATTAGCTGGGCATGGTGGCGCGTGTCTGTAATCCCAGGGACTCAGGAGGCTGAGGCAGGAGAATTGCCTGAACCCAGGACGCGGAGGTTGCAGTGAGCTGAGGTCGCGCCATTGCACTCCAGCCTGGGTAACAAGAGCGAAACTCCGTCTCAAAAAAAAAAAAAAAAAAAAAAAATAGAACAAGTTCTGCTCTGGGGCCTTCATAGGTGTCAGAACTTATTTTGTCTGAGCACATGGCACACACAAATGGAAGAAGACATTTTTTTCTGACTTCTGTCCCATTTTTGTAACTTAGCAAAAGATTATTTTAGACTTAGTACACTTACTATGGAATTCATCATGAAAAAACAATTAGACACTCAGACCCTTCTAATGAAAACAACCAAAAGATGGAAGAAATTAAAAAAAAACAATAATTAACTGAGCTAGTGATAAAATAATTTGCAGAAATCAAAAAACAAAGTGATTGGAGAACTACGGGAGATAAGCAAACACCGAAGACTTCCCACTGCGGGTATCTTTGACTTTAGTGACCTTTAAATTCTCTTCTAACAGCTGAAAGGAATGGATTACAGAAAACAGGGCCCACTCAAGACAGGGAGGACAACAGGAGATACCTGCATGAAGCTGAGATCCCCAAACGGTTCCTCTTCAATTTAAAAGGGAACCATACCACAAGAAACAGCAAGAACACTTGCTTGGCTTGTCCTTGGCACTTAGAAGTAGAGACAGGAAGAAAGAAGAAATAAATATCTTCCAAAATTCATAACCGTAACTATGCCCTCGTAAAAGTTTGCGATCCAAATTTCCACAAGCTACGTGATCTAAAAACCAAACAACCAAACGCAAAACACCTCAGTAGAGAATTCAAAGAAATCCTAAATTGTGAGTACCCTCTTCCACCCCACAAAAGGCAGAATTACAAATTCACTCTGGAAGGAGATAAATTCAATCCACCCACAAAGAATTCCTACAAATATAATGCCAAGAGATTTGAGTTCATAAGTCAGAAATTACAAAAACACACAGGAAAAGCAAGCCCCATGAGTAAGAGCCCCATGAAGAAATGCAGACAGCAGAATTAAACTCAAAAAGATATTAAACACCAGACTATCAGACACAGGATACAAAACAAGTGTCTAATATGTGTCAGGAAATGACAATGACTTGATTATAAGAACAAAGATGAGACTCTAAGCAGATTTTTTTAAAAGAACTAAATACAATTTCTAAATATAAAAGTTACAAAAGCTGAAGTAAAAACTCAATGGTGTGGCCAGGCATGGTGGCTCATGCCTGTAATCTCGGCACTCTGGGGAGGCTAAGGCGGGTGGATTCAGGAGTTCAAGACCAGCCTAGGCAACATGGCGAAACCCTGTGATACAGTTTGGCTCTGTGTCCCCACCCAAATCTCATCTTGAATTGTATTCCCATGATTCCCACCTGTTGTGGGAGGAATCCAGTAACAAATAATCTAAATCATGGGGGTGGTTCCCCCATACTGTTCTCATGGTAGTGAATAAGTGTGACAAGATCTGATAATTTTATCAGGGGTTTGTTTTTCAGTCTTTCTCATTTTCTCTTGCTACCACCGTGTAAGAAGTACCTTTCACCTCCCGCCATGATTCTAAGGCCTCCCCAGCCATGTGGAACCGTTAAGTCCAATTAAACCTATTTTTCTTCCTGGTCTTGGGAAATATCTTTATCAGCAGTGTGCAAATGGACTAATACATCTCATCTTTATCAAAAATACAAAAAATTAGCCAGGCATAGTGGCACCTGTAGTCCTAACTACTCAGGAGGCTGAAGTGGGAGGATAACATGAGCCTGGGAGGTGGAAGCTGCAGTGAGTCAGGACTGTGCCACTGCACTCCAGCCTGGATGACAGAGTGAGACCCCATCTCAAAATAAACAAACAAAAACAAGTTTAAATTAAAAAAAAAAAAAATTAATGGGTATGCTTAAGAACTAAACAAGGTTAATATCAGACAGTATTTTTTAACCAATATTCCTGTCAATGAAAGGAAATAATAGAATGAAAGTTTCTATTAATAGAAACTCAAGTTTCATTAAAAATAGGAAACATTTTACAGAGAAGATTTCATGGGAGAATGAATCCATTACAGAACTGCTGTAGAGAGACCATGGTATACTACAAGTAGCACTGAACTAGAGTCTGGCCTTGGCCATGACAGTAAGTTGTAAATGACTTGAGACAAATGCTTCTCTCCAGACCTCAGTTTCCTCAGATACAAAACCTCTGTCTACAGTACCTTCCATCCCCACATTCTAGCAACATATGAATCTATCAGCTCCCATTAAAACATTAACTGTACAATGTTGGACAGTCTATTAAAAGTCAAACATTAACAAAGTCCTCAATGAGTTAGGAAAGAGCATCATCCCTCAATAATAGTAATAATAATCCAATACTAAAAATTTATAGGCTGATATGGTTTGATGGGTTGGCTCTGTGTCCCCACCCAAATCTCATCTTGAATTATGGCTCCCATAATTCCCACATGTCATGGGAGGGACCCAGTAGGAGGTGACTTGAATCATGGGCATGGGTTTTCCCATGCTGTTCTCATGATAGTAAATAAGTCTCGTGAGATCTGATGGTTTTATAAAAGGCAGTTCCCCTACACACACTCTCTTTTAATTAATTTACTTATTTATTTATTTGAGATGGAGTCTCGCTCTGTCACCAGGCTAGAGTGCAATGGTGCGATTTCGGCCCACTGCAACCTCCACCTCCTGGGTTCAAGTGATTCTCCTTCCTCAGCCTCCTGAGTAGCTGGGAGGTGCACACCACCACACCTCAGCTAATTTTTTGCATTTTTAGTAGAGATGGGGTTTCATCATGTTGGCCAAGATGGTCTTGATCTCTTGACCTCATCATCTGCTCACCTCGGCCTCCCAAAGTGCTGGGATTACAGGCGTGAGCCACCACGCCTGGCCCCCCTGCACACACTTTCTTGCCTCCTACCATGTTAAGACATGCCTTTGTTCATCCTCTGCATTCCACCATGGTTTTGAGGCCTCCTCAGCCATGTGGAAATATAAGCCCATTAAGCCCCTTTTTCTTTATAAATTACCCAGTCTCAGGTATTTCTTCACAGCAGTTTGAAAATGGACTAGTATACAGGCCACAGGGCAAGTACCTCCTTAAACTTACCTAGCATGAATTCTTGAAAAGATGAGGGCTTGTTCTTTTCATACCCAGAAATTGCCATCAAAGTGAAATAAAAGGTTGGAATTACAAAGATACCTTTAGCCTATTATTTTGATAATATAAAAGTAACTATCTACTAAATGTTGTAAACAACCCCAAAATATCTGCAAATAGAAAAAAAAAAAAATAATATGGGATATGGCTGTCCTGCAATTAAATAATTTTTACATAGTCAACCACAGAAAACATACAACTACCTACCTTTCACTGTGCCATTATGAAAAAGATACAAATTGCACAAAAGTAAACTGCTAACCTGGAATGTTTTCAAGAAAATAATTAATTCATTCTGGAATTAACATAATTCCCTAACTTAAAAATCTCCTGGCTCACAACATCTACATCTAAAGCTGGACTATGGCTAAAAAATGGTGTCTATGAGGATATGTCATTTCGAAAAGTTCATTATATTCAGTATACACTGTTTTAGAAAGTAGAGACTACAACTTACCAAGAAATAAAAAATGATGAAAACATAAAAGAATGCACATCATCTGGAAAATGTATTTAAATAGCCAAACTATTAGTTTCCACACAACTTTTTATTAATACAAATAAACAGAAAATTCAATATACTGTTCCAGTTTCATGTTTCAAATCATATTTTAGAATGCATCGTGTATCATTTTAAGTTAGATCAAGTCAGTACACAAAGGAGAATGCCAAATCAGGCAGGAAAAGCTTCCCAGAGGTGGGAAGCTTTTTTACCACGTGACTTGGTAAAATAAGACAAGTTCTGAAGGTGCAGGAAACAGCCCATGTGAAGGTATGAGGGTATAAACACAACAAAGAAGAGAATGTGAGCCATAAAAAGACGAATCCAAAATATAAAGGTGAAACAAGTTTATCTCATAAATGAGAAAGTATAAAAAGTCAAAAAGAGAAGGCTTAATCCTCATACTTGTTCTAGAAAACACCATGTGCTCTGAAACCTAATCAAAAGAGGCAAGGAAAATATTTATAACAAAACACATTGTATCTATATGATGAGTCTGAGGAATCATAAAAAGAGTATCAAAGCAGTAGGTTTCCGGATATGTGAGATTCAGTATCTGACTATCTGTGTTCTCTCTAGCCCTGTGCTAGGCTAAGCTGGAGAACATGATATTTAAAGTGTGGCACTCATTAGTGAGTGGTAAGGTCTTTGCAGTACACCACACTACCATTTTCTTTTTCAGTAAAACAGATCAGATATATATCTTTATTAACAGTAAATAAAGGCATCTGAAACTTTTGTTTTAATATGTAAGTATGTATACATTAGGTCTCATACTATTTCTCACTGTATGTTGAAATTTTTTAAATTTTATATACAAAAGCATAAGAAAAATTTCAAAATCATAATTCAACCAGGGAGTACAGAGTAAATAAAAATTAGCTTTTCATTATTAGATATAAATAAAAATCCATTTAAAATAAATTTAAAGATGTAGAGATAAGAGAATAAGTGTCAAAACTATGTCATAACACAGGATGTACTATAGCACGTCTGGACAGGAACAACAGTTAAGTGCTGGAGAACTTGGAAAAGCTTCACAAACAAATGGAACAAAACAGGCCAAGCCTTGACTCTTCCTTCAGGGTATTTCATTATAGTTTTTCACGTTGGTAAAATGAAAGCCCTGAACTACAAAGAATAGGCATTTAAACGATCCAACTGCAGGATGAGCAGGGGACTGAGTGACAGCCTTCAAACCAGGCAGCTGCATTCCTGTCCCCATTCTAATAGAAACTACCAAACCACTGCAATAAAACACTGCCTCAGTTTTCTCATCAGCAAGAGGGGAGGCCAGATTTGTACCATCTACTGCAAATCCAGAATGCTACAATTCTAAAAAAGCAGCACTACTATAGAGTTACCAAAGGTTAAATTTCAAACAAATATTGTACCCCTTTGAGCGTCAAGTTACTAATCTGCAAAAAAGGGGCAAACAAGACTCGCAACATGGTCTGCTTCTGTGAAAAACGTATAGAAGATGTTCAGAACAATGCCTGGCACAACCGGCACGAAGCACACTTCCTCTGCCCATCTTCCTCCATCCCAACTACAATGCCATCTATTACTCCTTCCCTCAGATGAGCCTTTCGAAAAATACAGTCCTGACAAAATTTCTGTGACCTGGAGGGAAAGTATCTGGGGGTTCCACACTGACCTGTGGTCATCCTAAGAATCTTGGTCTGTAACTCCTCTACTGGCCTCCTCTGTTTTTAACTATCCCATCAAAGTTAAAATGCGCACCATAAAAAGTATGAGAGATTTTTAGAAGGGTCTAGACCTAAAGCTGGCATTGCACCATTGCAGCACACATGACAGAAGCTTGCAAAAGCTTAAAATCAGAAATCAGCACAAAGCAAAGTGACCCTCAGTTAAGATATGATAAGGTACCAATGACACAAAAGGGAACAGAGAGGTTCAGTTGTCAACATTAATGGACAGGTCAGAACACACTGCTAACTCTGAGAGAAACGAAATACTGTACAACCAATTATCAAGCTCTAATAATCATATGATCAAAGGGCCGGTGCCTCTATTCCTCTCTATCACGGGTCTTCTGAAAGCCATTTGTTTCATTGCAGGAGGAAAGAGAAACATATAAATTTACTGTCCAGTAGTGTTTATGCTTGTGTATTCATCCCATCCTCTCACCTACTCTCCATATCACTCCCAAAAATCTTCAACCTGATGGGGAAGATTTCTGGCAAGTTTTCGAAAACAGAATTTCTTCCAGAAGAAATTAAAAGTAGCTTACTTTCTCCTTCAACTGCCACCACAGAAGCACATATGTAACATATTAAACATGTAGATTTCTCATCTAATCAGTTCAGAAAAATCCAATTATATGATTAATCACTGGGCAAATAACCACAAATTTAAATTTACTCAGAGGACACCACTTATGTAATAAGAAACAAGTTACATATCTGAATCAATATTATAATTCATTGCTAAAGTAACTAAACCAAAACCAACAGGCATGTAATTTTAACTTTCAAAAGTTCAAATGTCTACTAGAAACTCAATGTTCCTACCAGACTTGTCAAAAGGCACAATATTCCAATTATCTGATTCAGTATTTTCAATGAAAAGTTTCATCATATAATTCATGGCTAAATGTGTTACAGAGAATATTTATAGAGAACAAAAGATTCAGATTTATCTTAAGTGTTTTAACTCAGTCAAGATATGGAAATACAAGAACACTGAACACCAAAAAAACAAACAAACAAACAAAAAACGTGCTTTTGATCTGTAAATGCTCACAATGAGACAATGAGCTACTGACAGAAATCTCATTACATCATCTCTGTCAGAAGTAACAGTAGTAATACTGGCCTTTCCAAGACACTCTGTCAAGCCTTCACATTTGGCTTAACAATAATGTCAAAAGGAAAATTCTCAAATATGACCAAACTCAGCCTAACAACATAGTTAAGTGTGCACGATTAAACATTACAGCTCTTACTTTCCTGTCAATACAAGAAAACTTTCAAAAAATTCATAAATATTCTCATGAATAGCTAAACATTTAAAACATAACTATATCTGAACTCCATAACTTGCACCTTACCTAAGGCAAAAAAAAGGGGCAGGATGTGTTTTTTACGGCATCTTCACATTGTCTTCAATGCAAGGATTTACCCTCTTTGGTGAACAAATTACAAGAATGTTCCATCAAGCTCTTTCTACCATATTCTTGACAATTTCTGTATCTATTTAACCACATAATATTTCAGCTCTATAAAAAGCAAGGATCCCTGGAGTGCCACCCTGCGTACCCTTCACACACCTGACTTGGGTAACAGATTTCTGTGATTATGCTCAATCAGAAAACCTGTGTTGATGTTTTTCCACTGATAAAGACATGAACACTTCTAGTTTTCCAGATGCCAATGTTATAGTATAATGAAGTATCTGTAAAGTACCTACCACTCCTGAGAAGAAAATCACTATATAAATAAATACAAGGTATTATTAAGTTGAAGTAAAACCAAAATCAACTATATAAATAAATACAAGGTATTATTAAGTTGAAGTAAAACCAAAATCAACAAATTACATTATGGTCTGACTTAGTTTATAGTAACAGAGTTTGTTCTTCAGATTTCATATGTAAACTCTGGCTCACCCTAAAAAAAAGCAAATTATCATCAAACTTACATAGTTTTATCAAATACTCAAAATATTCCATACACTTCAAACAAAATAAGGTACTCACATCGTGAACCGTCTCAGAAAGAGTTCTTCATTCTTACCACAATAAGAAAGTGACCTGCGGCTCTTTCTGTGTCACTGAGACAACAGGAATATTATAATAAACCAGGGCTAAGTGGAAAGAACAAAGTAGCATCTCTGCCAGTCCTGTTTTCTAGACCTTGATTTCCCTGACCTATAAAATGTGGTTCACTCTTACCATTTTCCAGCTATAAAACTGTGAAAGAACTGAAAACAACTTTTAAATTCTGCAAAAATAAAAACCATTCTTAGCAACCACACCGTTAACAGCTCAGAAAACAACAGTGTCAGTCTAAAGATATGCATAGGCCCGATGCAATGGCTCACACCCATAGTACCAGCACTTTGGGAAGTCAGAGCAGGAGGACTGCTTAAGGCCAGGAGTTCTAGAGACCTGGGCAACACAGCAAGACTCTGTCTCTACAAAAAAAAAATTTAATTCCCTGGATGTTATGGAGCACACCTACAGTCCCAGCTGCTCGGGAGGCTGAGGCAGGAGGATCATTAAGCTCAGGAGTTCGAAGCTGCAGTGAGCTATGACCTGGGCAACATAGTAAGGCCCTACCTCAATAATAATAGAAAATAAAAATAAATGTAAGCATAATTTTTGTGAAGGATATTGGGGAAATTCTGCAAAATATTTTACACCATTAATATAGTTTCAGTCCCTTTAGAAACAACAACAAAAAAGCACCACTGTTTGATAATAGTGGAGAAGTAGAAAAGAACTGGCTACAATTGGCATGAAGTGCAGTCACATCCAAAACAAAAGAGTGGATTCGCCAACATGGAAAATGGCAGAGTAGAAAGCTCCAGGCATTTGCCCTTCCACCAAAACCATTAAGCTGAAAAATACATCAGAATTAACTATTCTGAAACTTGGAACCTAATCGGACATTAAACTAAACACCCAGGGCAGTGGTCGATGAAGAGAGAAGAAAACAGAGCACGCAAACCAGCTATCATCCCCTACTTCTCAGCGCCCCTCCACCCCACCAGAGATGGGCACAGGACCATCTCCTAGAGCAGCTTCTTGGTACCAGGGCTGGCGGTGGGAACCTTGCCCTCCAACAATTTGGGATTGTGAACTTTGCTCAGTCTGGCAGTAGCCTGGGGGAACAGCGCAGATGCTTGCCTTTGTTTCTATCCCCTTAGACTGCAACCTTTCTTCATTTTTCCCCTTACTGGGGGGATAGGGATCCAGACATTGGTAAATCTCTATCAAATTACAGTTGTCCAGAGATAGTAAGACAGAAACTTCAGTGACCGCACACAACAAGGAATACAGACTTTGCAAAACTGGTTTAGAAAAGTCATTATACAAATGGATGACTGCAAGCCTCAAAAAAGCAATCACTGAGGAGGTGGAGAATCTGATTTTCAGAGTCACCACATTACAACATTCAAACTGTTCACTTCTTACAAAAAAAAAATCACAAAAGACGCCAAGAAAAAAAAAAGAGGAAAATATGGTGTATTTGCGGGAAAAAAGAATCTGACAGAAACTATCCCTGAGGAATTCCAGACATTGGGAATTACTAGTCAAAGTTATTAAATCAATCGTATCAAGGTTACCACATTGAGGTCCCAATACAAGAGCTAAGCATGCTTACTTCCCCACGACTAATGTAGTTTTTCCAGTGAGTCACTTGTTGAAATCCAAAATTTCCTGGATGAGAACCATTTCTGCTGAGTTCAAATAAGGCCAAATCACAAGTCCAAAAAGATTACACAGTATCACAAGTCTAAAAGATTAGTTAAATCTTGAAGGCAACAACATTTATATTCTACCACTTTGCTTCAACAAGCCATGACGCTTCAAAACAAGGGTGTCAGAAAAATTCTGGACAAAAAGATGAGTTCACGAAGGTAAAGAAGGAATAGTGTTGTACAGCTGCAGAAATAACAAGGGCTGAATCACGCTCAAAGTTTATGTGCTGCATTTTCAAAATGCAGTAAAATTCACTTTTTAAAATAACACACATTTATATACGTTAAGCACAATTTGAATACAAGTTGAGAATGTAGGAAGCAATTAATATGGGAACTTGAGTGTGGGTACATCATAAAGAAGAAAGGTAAGAGCTGGTAAGACAGACACTTTAGCCATCGCAGGCCAGAAGGCTGTGCAGGCGTGAAGCCCTCACGGTGAGTGAGTGAGCAGTGAGCTCCACCGCCACTTCTCAAGCCACGCAACTCTGGGCGAGTCACTTTCTCAGTCTTAGTTTCCTCACCATATCACACAGGAAAATACCTACTCTGCCTACCTCAGAGTTGTGGAAACCAAACAGTGAATGTGAAAGTGCTGTAAAACGTAAGCATTATGTAAAGGTATGACTAGAAACATGAGTCATTTAGATTTTTCTAAGTAATTGTTTTATCAAAGTAAGCAACAAGATGGAAACTTGTAGCAGGAGAGGGAAGTACCTTGTTCAAGCACACTTGGTTTTGAAAGCTACTATGTAAATGTAAAGAAAAGATACCAATCTTGAGCCCATGTACAAGTCTGAAGTTAACTTCCTACGGACAGTTAAAATAGCAGAACAAGCACCAAATCCCTTTCATATGCGTTGTTTAAAACTTTATGAATACTGTTAAGTTCACAATCTAGAAATAATTCAAACTGTAAACAGGGTATAAAACCTGAAGTATTATTCACCACTCCCTTCCTTAAGGTTCATTTCTCTGGAGACAATCTCCATTAACTGTTTTTAATGATGATTATCATAACTTCAAATAATATATTGCATGCCTCAGTCAACAGCTCTTAATTCTGCACTTTGCAAGAAGAGAAACTGGCGCACACACTACCTCCCGACACTCCTTCCCCAGACCACCTCCTAATTTTTATTATGTGTCATTGGGTATAGTATTGTTCTAGTGCTTCTACTGGTTCTGCACCTAAATCTTTAGCTAGATTTACCAGTTTTCATACAGCACGTAAGAAATCCGGGCTAGGAAACAAAAGGAGAGAAGCACAATCAGCTTTCCTGCTATCCCTCATTTCCTCCACCCCCAGCCACTTCCTCATATATTCAGGGATTATAACATTTACACTTGCTTCTATAATTATGATATCTTCCATGCTTTATCTTTGGTGTATTCAAAAACCAATTAACTAGAAAGAGTGGATACTTGAAGGACAGCTAATGGGTGCTAAGAAGATTGGTTTGTGAAGTAGAGAGCAGTGAGTAGAAATGTTAGTAAAGTTCAAACTTAAGAAAATTTTTGTTATACATGAGGCGGAAGAATCGTTTGAACCCAGGAGGCAGAGGCTACAGTTAGCTGAGAGCAAGACTCTGCCTCAAAAAAAAAAAAAAAAAAAAAGGTATAGGTTACTAGTAAAAAATAAACAAAATATCATTCGAATAAAAAGCAGTATAGGAAGGCAAAAAAAAAAAAAAAGCAAAGGAACAGAAATACTCATTAAATTACTGCCCTTCAAAGGAGATTCTTCCATGTTTCAATCTCTTGGTTTTCCTCAAATGTCTGGAAATCCCTGCTTGGCTGTTCGGCTCTGTGAATGAAAGATGGTTAATGAAAATATATCATATGGGTTTCCTCTGCATTTGTGTAGGTGTGGTTGTCCTAAAAGATCGCTGGTTTCAAGTTCTGTGTGTATGATGAGCTGGTGGGCATGTTAACAAGAAGAGGAGTACTCTGAAGGTAGAAATGTCCTTGTTCCGTGTCTGCTGTAAAAACCAAAGTGCCATAAGCTCTTCTCTGCTCTCTCCACTCTCACACTCTCCTCAGATAAAAGATCACCCACTTTCTGGCAAGACTATGACTTACCAGCTACTCTGAAGGGGACAGAAAGAAGGCTCCACTGAGCCTGCTATTCTGAATGAACTTCTGTAACTACCATGGTGATGGCAACACAGCCATGCTCCCACTATGAACTCTTGATTCCAAATTCACACTTTCACCAGGGCTCTCTTGAGAAGCCCAGGATCAGCTGTGAACTAACACTTATTAGTTATTCTTTCTCCTGCTGTAACTTTTTCTACTAGCTGTTGTTTCTCTAATCGTATTTACTATCTTAACAATCCTCTAGGAATCCTCAAAAATATCTGTCAATTAATAACACAATCTATCCTCTAGCTCTACTACAGTTCAATAAACAATGCAAACATCACTCACCACACTCACAGGACATCTTTCTGTTATTTCTATACAAATGTTCGAAGAAATGGGTGTGCAGGTGCTTAGACTGATCTCAGGATTCTTTATAACATAGTTTAACAAGAATAGCATTACTTCAAAATAGTCTACTCTTTCCAGAATATAAATTATCATCTAAATTACATAAAAAGCTTTGCTAATAAGCATCTACAATAATGGGAGGAATACCTGGAGCTAAATCAATCTGATCGGAAACTCTCAGCTCATACCAAAGCAGGTTTCATTCAGACCATTATTCCAATAATAATCACCAACAATGTTTTCTTAAATACTACATATAGAAATGTAAAAAAATAAAATTTATAGATTATTCAGAAAAAATTTCTACTTTTATTCTAATTTATAAAGCAATATTGGAGCTAGGCGTGTTGGCTCATGCCTGTAATCCCTACACTTTGGGAGGTTGAGGCAATAGGATCACATGAGCCAGGGAGTTTGAGACCAGCCTGGGCAACATAGTGAAATCCCATTTCTAAATAAATAAAATGAAAACATTAGCTGGGTGTGCCCATGAGGTGGTGCATGCCTTTAGCCCTAGCTACTTGAGAGCCTGAGGCAGGAGGATGGCTTGAACCCAGGAGTTCAAGGCTGCAGCGAGCTATGATCATGGCACTGAACTCCAACCTGGGTCACAGAGCCAGACCCTGCGAAAAATAAATGTTGTTAGTCACATATTATGACTGAAATGTGTGAGTGCCCTGTAAATGAAAAAGACAAAAGAAGCTCTCTCTATAGGGTTACTAACAACTCATAGGACAGAACTTGGAGAAAGGTAACATACATGAAACTGTTTTGATCAAAAGCAATTCCGTTTCTAAAATTTCCCTATCACATTTAGCTTGCCATATAAGCTCATTCTCTATTACATTCTGAAAAAGAAACACAGAAAAAGGGGAGAATAACAGCAACTGAGAGGGTGGAAAAATAAAATTTCAATGAGTTTCAAGGTGAGAAAACATACTTCAACACGCCCACATATAAGGTAAGCTTTCTCTCAAATCTGTCAGAAAACTGAGTTACTTTCTTATCAGGTCCACTAAAGCCTTCCAGATTACAAAATATACTTTCTCAATTACTTCATTTTGAGCAACAAAGGGTTGTCCAAAGAAGCCTCAGGAGCCTAAAACAACCTCAAATAAACAATAATTCTGGGTGGCATTAAAGAAGAACTTGAACACTTTTTAAATTATGCCTAGAGATACGATGTCATGATTGTATAAGATAGATGTCATAATAAATAAGCCATCTTCGATCAGTTTTATAAAAAAGACTAGGTCAGTAATTAATGATCTATTAAGTGGGGATATTAGCAAACAAAAAAAAACAACTGTCAATATTATAGAAACAGGAATGCTATCCCAAGCCACAGTCCTCACTGACACCATCAAAAATGAATTTAAGAGTGCTGTAAACAGATGTACACCTAAATGAAAGTAGACATGTTCTAACAAACTATGCTAGATTTCACAAAAAATAACTAAATATTTCACAGATGCTGAAAATACCTATGAACAGTTAAAATAAAATTGTATCATAAAACGAGGCCAGGTCCTGTGGCTCATGTCTGCAAACCCAGCACTTTGGGAGGATGGGGTGGGCAAATTTCTTGAGCCCAGTAGTTTGAAGCCAGCCTGGGCCATATGGCGAAACCCCGTATCTACCAAAAAAAAATACAAAAATTAGCCGACACAGTGGCGTCCACCTGTAGTCCCAGCTATTCAGGAGGCTGAAGTGGAAAGATTAACCACTTGAAACACTGAAAGCAGAGGTTGCAGTGAGCCATGATCACAACACCTGGGCAATAGAGCAAGATCTTCTCTCAGATAAATAATCATAAAACGAATGAAAACATTTAGAATTTATTTTGTTTGATCTCAAATCTCTGTAACATTTATAAATTTTTAAGTAAACTTTTAATTACATCTAAATCCCTAAACATTTATATACTCAAACGTTTACATATTGGTGAATGGAGGCTGGCTCACTTTATAATCCCAGCACTTTCGGAGGACGAGGCAGGCAGATTGCTTGAGGCCAGGAGTTCGAGACCAGCCTGGCCAACATGGTGAAACCCCATCTCTACTAAAAATACAAAAAATTAGCCAGGTATGGTGGCAGGCGCCTGTAATCCCAGCTACTTGGGAGGCTGAGGCAAGAGAA